>NC_066869.1:41666105-41966105 GCF_022985175.1 Labeo rohita | reverse complement strand
GAACCATACCACAGCTAAAATTTTCCATAATGCCAAAATTACGTAACATGATCACTGCCAATAACATTGATAACGGTTCTGAAAAATGTAGAAAATGTAGAAATTTTCAGTATTTCACCTGTTTTTTTTCCCTTGAATCCCAACATGATTCCAAAATATTATACACTACCATTTAAAAGTTTGTGGTTGGTAATAATATATATATATATATATATATATATATATATAATAACACACACACACACACACACACATATATATATATATATATATATATATTCCACTGTTACATATTATTTATTATTTTATTATTAAAATAATTATAATTTATTTAATTTCTTGGAAAGGTCAAAGACAAATGTATTAATTCTTTATTAAATTAATTCTGTATTATTTATATACTATTAGAGTATTGCTATTTTATTTATATATATATATTTTAGTTTTATTGTAAATTTCAATACATTTGTTGTGTGCTTTTGTAATTTTATTATTATTATTATTTTTAATCTAGCTGTAGTTTTTATTTCAATTTTAGTTTTGGTCATTTTAGTACTTCAATTTCAGCTTATTTTGTCTCAGTGGCCAGCATTTCTAACCTTTATCTAAAGTTTATTGTCTCAATTTCAGTTCATTTCAATTAACTAAAATGATTTTAATAGTGCTGGTTTTAGATTTTATTTAACAGAAACAAGAGATTACATTATTTGCACTATTCTTGAGCAAAAAATATGATTTTTTCCCTATAAAAGATTGAACTGTTTATCTTGATAAGGCTTTTATGTGTAAACAATAAAAAGAATGCAAAGAATCACTTCTGTAATTATGATGTCAAAAAGATCAACATTTTTAAGACTAACCCACTTTTTAAATAAACTTTTTATACACCTAGTTGAAAAGATTTTGCTACATACTTTATGCCTCACAGCACATGTGTATGTGTGTACTGTAATGGCATTGCAAAAAGTATTTCCTCTCTCTCTCTTACACACACAAAGTTGTGGGGTCACCATGGAGGATGCGCTAGACTGTGCAGTGATATTCTGTCGTGTTTGAGCAGTTACCGTGGAGATGTCACTTAGAGTCCTGGCATCATCAAGTGCCAGATGTCAGGACTTGTTAGGAATGAGAGTAGGGCAGTTTGCTTTGATTTGCCAAGTGCTCAGTCATTGTTTGAGGCTATGACAGTTGGGTAAAAAAATAAAGCATGGTGGCACCATTTGAGTCAGTCAGTGATTATATTCTAACAGCAACACACAACAGGCCAGAAAACACAATAGAGACGTGACAGTTTTTTGAGATGTACTTTATCTGGTTAATTTTGTAGTTCTGTACTGTTATTGAATATCAGTAATTGTTTTAAGATAATGGGGTATGTGGTATGTGACAATGGTATAGGTATTCTTTCTTACAGTTTTTAAAGATTAGGTAAAATTTGACTTTCTTTTAAATCTTTTATTTTTCATATTATTTAAGATACACGTGCAGCTAACAAGCCTTGTTGGCATGTTTTGGAATTTTCTGGATTGCTTGTCACTTAGGGCAATGACAGACAGCAGGGGGTGGTGCCAAAAGACTAAGAGGAGAAGAGAGGAGATACAGTATTTAATTTCCATGTAATAGGTTATAAAGTGTGTATACAAACACACAGAAGATCCAAGCTGTCTTAAAGAATAAGACTCTAATATATATGCTGCCATTCAATAGTTTTGAGTTGGCAAGATTTGTTATCACTATTATTTTATGTTTTTTTAGAAGATATATATATATATATATATATATATATATATATATATATTGTTAACTATTAAAACAATTTAAAATAATTGTTTTAAATCCTTCAAAATGTAATTTATTCCTTTGATGCAAAGCTGAATTTCCAGCATCATTACTTCAGTGTCACGATCCCTCAGAAATCATTCTAATATACTGATTTGCTGCTCAAGAAACATTTATTATTATTATCAGTGATGAAAACAGAACAGTTGAACTGAATTTATTTGAGATATTTAATGCTATTAAAATAATACCTTATTGTAAAGTGTTAGCAAGAATTTTAATAAAAATTATAATTTACACTTGTTATTATAACATTATAATGTACTATAGAGGTGTAAATATATGCCACTATTTTCACTAAATAGCAACCACTACTAATTGCAAAGAAAAGCGATTTTTTTAGGCTATAGTGTAAATAGAACTTATCACTATTTGCACTTAGTGTAAATAGCGTTGTTTGCTATTTGCACTTAGTGTAAATACCATCTATTGCTAAAAAATATGCGGTTTTCACCTAGTGTAAATAGCATCTAATTCCTTTTTACACTTAGCATAAATAGCTTCTAATTCCAATTTAGACTTAGTGTAAATAGCATCCTTCGCTATTTTTCACTTAGTGTAAATAACATCTAATTCCTATTTAGACTTAGTGTAAATAGCATCTTTTGCTCTTTGCACTTTTAGTGTAAATAGCATCTATCGCAAAAATATGCTATTTTCAGTTAGTGTATTTCCTATTTTCACTTAGTGTAAATAGCATCTAATTCCTATTTACACTTAGTGTAAATAGCATCTTTTGCTGTTTGCACTAGGAGCAAATAGCCATTGGCCTAAAAAAATGACATATAGTACCATTAGGTAGTGTGTGTAACTTTAAGTCCTCCAAAACCATTTGACAACTTTCTATAAGGAAAAACTGGAAATATAAGTTGCGGTGTTGTACGTTTTTTTGGATGAGCTACTCCTATATTAGTGAGCTGCATCAACAGCTCAGTTTTTAAAAAGCATGTTTTGCGTCCAACATATGTGTACTGTCCCAACTATTCTCACATTATGTGTGTTCAAGACTTTGTTTCTGGTATACCGTAAGAGCTAGAGTAGAGTTCCCCCCTCAGGACAATCTCACTTCCCGTGAACGATTGCTTTCCTTCTTGTCAAACAGCTTATGTAACTCACCTCAAGTCTCTAAAGATTGTTTTTCCCATGAGTCCACAGCGAAGCTCATGCAACAGCTGTATACTAGATTTAGACAGTCAGCATTTACATAGAGATGTTAAAGTCATGATTAGCCAAGCAGCCAATGCTCTCCCGAGGGAATATGTTGCTCTTTACTTGTGTCTTTGTGTGTGCGAGTGCTAATGCTCCATTGTTTTCTCCTTATCAGCAGTCAGCCTCACCTGCACTTTTCTTCTCCTTTGTCACAATGTGAGGGAAAACCGTGACCTTGTCAAATGCAATACACGTGCTCACCCAATCACATATGCAGACACACACCATCACACACAATGGACATCTTTAGAGTTACAGCACTGTGTATTGAGAAATCTGAGCTATAATGAGAGAGGCAGCAATTTTAACATCAATCACTAGTTCAGAGAATTGACCGTCTGTCGCTAATCAATACTTTTTCTTTTGATGGTATCTAGGGGGAAACCAAGGCCAGAGCTCTTTGCCTGGCTAATTGTGTTGCTGGTGGGAGGAGTTTAAAGTGATTGATTGGCAGATGGCTATTTCTTGGATCGCTTCCATGATATGCTTATATAAATAATGCAGTCCAGCTAAGAGAGAGCTAATTCAGGTCCCTTATCTCACTGTGACCCTCCAGTTGCTTTGACTAAACCCTACTGCTGATGACAACATCCATGTACTGTCAACTAAGGAATTTATTGCTGTAACTTTTAGGCTAATGTGCTTCATAAATAGCACATCTCTTAGCAGCCTGAAACCAGTATATTAAGACATTCAAAACCAAAAAGTAAAAACTCTTACTCATCAAAGCTGCATTTATTTGATTTTGAAATATCTTTTAAAAACTGCTTTCTGTTTTAATTATTTAAATAGATTTTAAAGTGTAATTTATTCCTGTGATGGCAAAGCTGAATTTTAAGCATCATTCCTTTAGTCTTCAGTGTCACATGATCCTTCAAAAATCATTCTGATTAATATTCTGTTGCTCAATTATTACTATCGTGAATGTACTTGAATGTATTGCAGGTTTAACAACAGCCGCCATGGCTGAAGCTTTGAAGATACAGAAGATGAAGATGATGATGAATCTCCACAAGACCCACAACGGCTCAGAATTCGATTCAGATGAGCTCAACTCTAATACAGGTATAGGGTTTGTGCCTTCATGATTTGTTTGTTAATGTGTGTTTGTGTTCCTTCAAGGCAGCTTGTTTAAAGTGCAATCTGTAGATGTGCCAGACAGATGGCCTTGCAATAGTAACCTGGGCCTTTTGGGTGAGATGAGCCCCATCACAGAGCTCGCTCAAGGGGCCCATGCTGCAGGGTTGTGCTTGGTTTACAGAGACTAATGGTGACATTAATGACTGCTGCCTGACTGTGCATATAGAGAAGACCAACAACAGACAGGAGAATAGTTAATCGTACACCAGCCCTAGAGATGAAACAAGACATTTGGTGCAAGGGTGCATGCATTTGTGTGTGTGCACATACACAAGCCAAGCAAAATTAGAAAATGCGTAAATGGATAACGTTGTACTTGTACAGTAATTGTGTGTGTACATGCATAAGTAGGTACAAAATTTGTGGATGATGCAAAGTATTTCAAAAGTGTGCAACTGATATGCCTTTTGTGGCTTTTTTTTTACTTATTTATTTTATTTTGTATTATTTATATTAAAAATATTTTTATTTTTATTAAAAATAAAAATAATTATTATACATTTATATTTATATTCATATTTATTTATTTAATAAAAAATAATAAAGTGGTTAACAATACAGTACAAAAAAATACAGTACAAATAATACAGTACAAAAAATGTAAATGTTTTCTATTTGAATATATTTTAAAATATAATTTTTTCCTGTGATGCAAAGCTGAATTTTTAGCAGTCATCACTCCAAATTTCAGTGTCACATGAGCCTTCAGAAATCATTTTAATACGCTGATTTGCTGCTGAAAAATATATCTTGTTATTGTCATTGTGTGCTATTTTTTTTCAGGATTCTCTGATTAATAGAAAGTCAAAAAAACATTTTACTTCTTTCAGGCCCGGTTTCATATATAGGGCAGGGCCTAAACCAAGATTCAACTAGGATTCAGTTAGGACATTTAAGTAATTTTTCTCAACATGCCTTAGAAAAAACATTACTGGTGTGCATCTTGAGACAAAACAAAGGCACTAATATATTTTAAGATCAGTCAGTGCAAGTTCTTTCATTTGAAACAGCTCCGACTTACATTTTAGTTTAGGACTAGGCTTAAGCCTTGTCTGTAAAACCAGGGTTAGTGTTTGCACTAATCCGTACTTGCTAGACAGATTTTCAAGCATCACTTGAAATCTTGAGTCTTCAAACACAGCAGCCATATACTAAGTGTGGCTAAAACTAACACAGATAATGTGGACTTCAAAGGCCATTCTCACAAGAGTTTAGGAGAAAGAGAGCACAGCATTCCTAGAGAGAACAGCTGTGGACAAGCAGAATTTAGGGAGAGAAGAAAAAAAAACGCGGCCTTCATCAGAAAGATGGAATGCAGTCAAGGAAAATCAGCATCAAGGATGACATCAGAAGAGTGGAGAGAAGCAGCGAGAGATACTTTTTTTCCCCTGCGTTGACAAGTTGAAAGAAAAATTCCATGCATTATTTAACAAGATGGCCGAAACCTGTCATACGGGTGATTGCCTGCGTTAACAGAAACAGGTGTGCGCTGTGTGCGCATACGGGTGTATGTTAGCACATGTGTGCTTGTTTTCACGTCCGCGTGCGCTTAGCAGTGAAGTCGTGTATAGTGTAACGCACACATTATCTGTTTGCCCCTCTTTCCCTGTGAGCATATGGTCAGCATTTTTTGTATCTTCACCCGTCCACCTCCTTTCTCTCTCATCTTGCCTGTTTGAAGTTGCCCTCATTTTTAAGATGCTGTTTAAATCAGTAGGTTTTTTTGGTGCAGTCAATGTGTGTGTGTGTTTGTTTTGGTGAGAGCAAACATGCAGAAACACGAATCTCTTCTAGTTGACTTTTGAAGCATTTCTCACTTGATCAAACAGTCTAGACAAGCTGACCATCTGGTGTTTATTAATTACTAAGATACAAATTACTATAATTAATTACTGGCCAAAAATACTCAAAAGTGAGTAATACCAATTTTCATGAGACAGTTTTGACCTTGTCATCATGCCTCATTTTTTCTCATAACAGCACATACTGTACACTAAACCTAACCTATAGTGTTAAAGGGATAATTCAGCCAAAATTGAAGCATTTTCATTCATTTCTCATCCTCATGTTGTTCCAAACCTGTAAGACCTTCATTCATGTTCGGAACACAAATTAAGATATTTTTGATGAAATACGAGAGCTTTCTGACCCTGCATAGACAGCATATAAAGTCATTATTTAGGGGTTCAAGCGCATAGTGCTAAAATCCTATTGTAATTGTGAGAATGGTCACGGATGAGCAATTTCCACATAAACCTGACTGTGCGCACTAAACTCATAGAGACTTGAAACTTGGAGGGATTGTAGTACTCATAACGCCTACAATGTTACCGAGGCTCACCCTAATCGGCCTGACGGAGGCGCTACAGCAGTCGAAAGTACGAAATTGCTCATAACTCCTAAACCGATTCGATCGTGAGCCAATTGAAATTTTTAAAAACTTTTGCGAACTAGTCCTAGATTTTTTGCCCGATCGGAACCAAACCTGTGAAGAAAGATTCTCTAAAGAGTGAATATCAATAATTATTAAAAAAAATAAATAAATAAACTTTTGACTCACTGTGGCAAAGTGGCGCCAAAACGTTTGAAGGGGGCAGGGCCACTTTTAGTAAAATGCCTATGCCTAAATGCCATTTCCTGAATGGAAATGAGATATCCAAACTTGGCACACTTATGTAAGAGCTCAAGCTAAGATTGGCTACTTGGTGGTGCTTTAAGTGGGAAAAAACAGAAAAATGGCTATAACTTGGCAACCAATTGTCCTGTCAACATGAAAATCGCTGTCCACGGTCTTGGTCCACAGTGCCTCAAGTGTCTATGGGGACATTTATGTATCTCAAAAAACCATGGCCGCCATTGCCTGATGAATTTTGAGGACCTATTAGACAAGGTTAATGGAGGCCGATCAGAACAAAACTCGGTGGGCCTGTTTGACTTTGGAGAAATGTGAAAGAAATCGGCCACTGGGGGGGCACTATCACATTTTTTGAGGGTGTAAACAATTGTACAGTGCGTAGTTTTCTGTACATGCACGCAGTATTCGTATCGTATAATAGACCTCCTCTAGAGCCACTGCTGTCAGTTAAATAGTTTTTTAAATGATTGAGAAGATGTAAAAAACCTACTTTTGTAAACTAGTCCTAGGTCCTAGTTTTTCGCCTAGTCTGGGAAAAAAAATACTGCAGCGGAATTCTCTGGACTCTCTAGGTCAATAATTATCAAAAACATGTTAAAATTCACCATTTGGGAAGCTATAACAGGGTCCAAATATACCCAAAATCCTATAAAGCCTAAACAAAAACTCAAAACTTCACAAAACCCGCTGAGCACATGCAACAGGTGATTCTTAACAAGCATGCAAAGTTTCAAGGAGATCAAACCATACCTGCACTATAACAGACATATAAAAACATCACGTTTTTTTATGGTAAATCACCTGGATTTGACAAAAATGTTTTTTTTAATAATTGATTTAGGTGGTTACAGGTTACAGCTACATTTTTGTTCTACATTCTTATGGCTTTGGAATGACATGAAGGTGAGTAATTAATGACAGAATTTTCATTTTTGGGTGAACTATCCCTTTAAAGAATTAAACGCGAAATAATAATGCATTTGCTGAAGCAACCATAATTTTAGCTTTGAGCCATTTTATTGAGTCTCCTGGCTCACGGGACTTGTACTTGATGACTCCACATGAAAAATGTAATGCTTTACCAGGTGTGCTTTCGAGCAAGTTTACTACATTAGAAAAGCCATACATATAAAGCTAGTTATGTGACACAAACATTAAAATGCATTATTTTATAAATCATGCTCCTGGTAAAAGTGTTTTGTGGTCATAACATAGTAGTGTGCAAGAAATCACATAAATATAAGTCTTCATTAATCAATAATCTGTCCCTCTAAACATAAATGGTGTGAATGGGAATAAAAGTTGTTGGTGTTTTATTGTCACTATGGTCATTTCAGCTGAAAAGGGCAGTAAATTTATATGTATATTTATGTTTTGGATTTTTTGGAGCTAAAAGGCCTTTTTTATGCAACTATATGGGACTTTTGGCCTGTTTCATCATCCACCAGGTGGAAAAGTTTTGTCTAAAATTACAAGCACACAATATTAGGTGTCTTGAATGCACTTACAAATCTCACACAATAAGACCGGAAACATTTATTAAAAAAGTTTTTTTTTTTTTTTAATATTCATGTTGCCTCATTTAGAAACAATTTTCACTCAGAAATCACTAGTAAATTTCATGAATACTGCAAGTAACATATTTTATTCAGTTATTTTATTCTAAAACATATTCACAACTTAGAAAAAAAAAAAAAAAAAATTTTTACAGTGTATTTCTCTTTACACCTGCTCCTTTCAAAATGTCAGTGATCCAAACCAAGCTGTTCTAGACATCCGACTGAAAGCTGAAAGGCTTTTCTATTTGAGAACTTGACACAGGAGAATATACCGTATGCACGTGTGTGTACGTGTGCATGTTTGTGTTTGTTTTAGTGTGTTTCGCAGCACAGCTGCAGCTCTTGTTGTCTCTGATTGCTCTTGCTTTCCCTCCTCTCATCCATCTTCATCTGTCTGATTACTGTGAATTAGCGCCCTCTCACTTACGTTAGAACTCCAGTCCCACAAGATATGTGAGCTTGTGTTGACACTAGTCTTGATTTCCACGGACGTGCAGATTGTCGCACAGATGGCCGCTCTATTGTACAGTATTTATGTCACGGTGAAAGGCCCAGGTTTGCGAAGCTGCCGCGGTGTTGTAATGTATCTGCAGTGTCGGGTTGTGTTGTAATGAGGGAGCTTATTGTTTTTAATCAGGTTATTTTTGTCCGGTCGTGTGAAGACCTTATTGGTTGGAGCATGTGATAGTCTTAAGGGGACCGACTTCATCCTGCGCCATCATTGATTCCTTCGCCACAAATCTGCCACCTAAACACCATCTGCTCCCAATGGCACTGACATGAATGCTGATGATAGATTATCAGTTGAGTTCATTGTTGCTGCTGGTCGCTGGGCAACTTACAGTTTATTGTTTCCTTTTTTCATTAAAAATAATATAATATTCATCTCATAGTATTCCGAACGGTTATTTAGAGGATACCATTTTAAGTTTATGAGTCTAAGTAAATATATGAGTGTTTTTTTTCTTGTGAATTTTTAAAGGATTAGTTCACTTCCAGAATAAAAATTTCCTGATAATTTACTCACCCCCATGTCATCCAAAATGTCCACGTTTTTCTTCAGTTGAAAAAAAATTAAGGTTTTTGAAGAAAACATTCCAGGATTTTTCTCCATATAATGGACTTGAATGGGAGCCAATGGGTTGAAGGTCCAACCTGCAGCTTCAATGCAGCTTCAAGGGTTCTACACGATCCCAGCTGAGGAATAAGGGTCTTATCTAGCAAAATGTTCTAAAAAAAAAAAATATATATATATATATATATATATATATACTTCTTAACCATTAATGCACATCTTGCACTAGCTCGACTTTACAAATTTCATAGTCAGAAAGAGGTGGCGGAACCAACCCAGTGTTTACAAAGCGAACATGCAAAGAAAGTCAAACACCCTTTATAAAAAAGGTAAAACAACGATGTCGGACAATTTTGAAGTTGAGAAAATGAGATTGGGCCTCATTCATGAAACACAAGCAGAACAAATTTTTGTGTAAATTGTTCATAAAGCCGTTCTGACGTAAACTTTCGAATTCATGAAAATGTTTGTATCAAATGTTAGTTAATAAGAAAGAAAAGTAGCCTACACCTGCACCTTACCACATGTAAATGGTGCGTAAAATGTTCTGTTCTTTTTGGCAAACTGATAACACTGATAACACGCAGTGCTCGTCACTGTCACTATTTACCCAGCTGTCAATAAAGATGGGGCGGGACAAATACCGGCCAACCATTGTACAATGACTGCCTACCCTACAACAATGGAGAAGTCAATATTACTGGTTACTGCTTTTTTATATGTAGTAAAATTCTTAAAAATAAGACACTTGTAATACGTTGCCGCTGTGGATATTTCAAATCATAGCAACTAAAGCGTCTCAGCTGGAAAAATGCTGTGATACCAAGTGTTTTCAAGCTGGTCGTTTTCAGAAGAGCGCCTGACAGTTTTTCAACTGGCTCAAAACTCTTTGGTGGACACACGTTATTGAATATTTATTATTAGCATATGGCCTATTAGTCTCTTTTTTTGCATTTATGCAATATACTGGAGCCAAACCTAAGAAAGTAAACCAGAATATTCCACTGCGTTTCTGGACACGCAATCTGCATAACTATAATTCATAGGCGGGGATTACGCTAATTGTGATTGAGCGTGCATGAACACCCTGTTTACAAACGATTGGAATTCACTAACATGCACGTTTAACTATCAAATCGGAAGTTTGTGGGAAGGCCTGTTTTATGCACAAATTACCTTTTGAGTTTAACCATGCTTGACCTTTCCAACATGATTATGTAATGCGTGAAGTCATAGACGTGCATCACACAGCTAGTGCGAAATGAGCATTTGTGATTAAAAAGTAAATTTTTTTTTTTTTTTTTAGAAACTGATCGTTTTGCTAGATAAGACCCTTATGTCTTGGCTAGGATCATGTAGAGCCCTTTGAAGCTGCATTGAAACTGCAGTTTGGACCTTCAACCCACCAATCCCCAAGTCCAATATATGGAGAAAAAGTCTGGAATGTTTTCCTCAAAAACCTTAATTTCTTTTCGACTAAAGAAAGAAAGACATGAATATCTTGGATGACATGGAGGCAAGTTAATTATTAGGAAATTTTCATTCTGGAAGTGAACTGATCTTTTAATTGCAGTGGTCTCTGCTTGCTGTAAAAATATTTCTGACAGTTAAATATATCACCCTGATACTAAATTCTATATGGTAAAATATGAAAGCTATGTTATATAAGCTATGTTAATAAAAATAAAATGTAACTACCTGACTACCTATATTGCGTATGTCTTTTCACTCTTTCATACTCTGTTATTAAACAGGATGTAGCACTTTGTCCTGGGAGAGAGAGAAACATTCATCACCTGCTTCAGAGAAAACACAGCACAGCTTGAACAACTCTCAGCTCAACTCTCTCCAACACACCCATCTACTGGCCAACAGTGAGTATTAACCATTCACTTTCACACTGTGATGTGTTTAAAGAGATGATTTTATATAAAATCAGTAGCTTCTCACTCTTATGTTGTTTTAAACCTGTATGACTTTCTGTTTTCAGTTATCAGGGACTGGAACATTCAAGCTTATTATCTTAAAAGTAGTCTAGACTAATTTTCAAGTCTAATCTGAAGCCGTACAATAGATCTGTGTGATAAACAGGCACACGGTAAAGTAGTTATTCTGTGGTTCTTTCTTTCTTCTCATAGGACTGGACTTGCCCTTCATGATGATGCCCCATCCCCTGCTTCCTGTTGGACTTCCTCCTGCCTCTGTTGCCATGGCAATGAACCAGATGAACCACCTTAATACAATTGCCAACATGGTTGCCAGTGCACAGGTGCACAGCCCCGTCTCCAGGCCGACATCTGCCATCAAGGTAGGACATACTGTACACACCAGACACTAAAACACTTACAGCTCTTTTGCTGCAAGGTCATCAGGGATTGTTCACACAATTCTAGCTTGAGTTTATTTATTTTGACTCATTTAAGGCAATTTGCTGGTTCGGTTGGTGCAATGGGGTATAAACTGCTTTAGATAATTAAAGGTCAGGTAGCTTGAGACCTGTTTTAGGTTGTTAACCATGTTGCACATCACAGCTTAGTATGGAAGTTTGTTTATGCCATGTAATTAAATGTTTTTGTCTCACAATTCAAACTTTTTTCTTTTTTCTAAAATTTGATATTTTCTTGGAATTCTGATCTTACAATTTTGACTTTTTTTCTTAGAATTCTGAGTTAACATCCTGCATTGTTTTTTTTCTCAGTTTCCATCTTGCAAATCTGTTTTTTTCTACCCGAAAATAAAAAAGGTAATTGCGACCTTTTTCTTCACAGTACTGACTTTTCTTCTCAGAATTATTTTACGTGCTGCATTTTTAATTATTTTTTCTTCAGAATTCTGAGTTTACATCCTGCGTTGTTTAATTTTTTTTTCACAGTTTTGACTTTTCTTCTCAGAATTTTAAGTTTACATCCTGCAATTTGTTTATTAATTTGTTCCTAAAAAATTCTAAGTTTACATTCTGCATTTTTTAGGGTTTTTTTTGCATATTGCTTTTTTTATATATATATTTTTTTCCTCAGAATTCTGAATTTACATCTCACAAATCACTTTTTTCTGCCCCAAAATAAAAAAAAAGGTAACTGATTTTTTTTCTTCACAGTTCTGACTTATTATATCTTGCATTATTCCCCTTCAGAATTCTGAGTTTATGTCTCTGAGTTTACATCCTACATTTTTGAAATAATGTTTTTTTCTTCAGAATTTTGAGTTTACATCCTGCATATTTTAATTATTTTTTTTACTGTTTACATAAAGTATTTTTTATTTTTATTTTCTCAGAATTCTAAGTTTACATCTTGCAAATCATTTTTTTCTGCCAAAAAAAAGCAAAGGTAATTACCACTTTTTTTTCACAGTTCAGATTTTTTTCTCAGAATTCTGAGTTCCTGCATTTTTTACATCTTGAGTTTACATATTGCAAATATTTTTTTCCTCACCCAGAAGAAATTGTATTAATTAATAAGTAATGTAATAAGTAATTAATAAGTGTTCTGAGTTCATGTCTTGCAATTATTCACAAAACGTTGCAAGATATAAATGCAGAATTGTGAAAAAAAAGTGGCCTTTTCTTTAATCCTAACTATGATATGAACCTTAAGGCACATCAGATGAACTGGGCCAATGAAGCTGTGTTGTCATGTGGGGAGACTTCATATGAGTTTGCAGGACTGAACTCTCTCTTTTCACATTTCAGCAAGAGTGTTTTGATGAGAGCCCTTCTGTGACACCATCCATAGATGGGAACGTTCCTCAGAAAACTGAACCTTCACCTGAACAAACCAGTTCAGTTCCCAGCAGCCCCACACAGCCTTATACACACTCTCCTCAAAAAACAGGTGAGTTTGCATATTTACTAGGACTGTCAGTCAAATTAATGGCATGATATGCTGCATAGTTAATTACCGGTATTGTAATTAGTTAATTAGGTAAAACTAAGTAAGGGTAAAAAAAAAGATAGAAATGAATACTTTTATTGAGCAAGGATGCATTAAATTGACCAAAATTGGCAGTAAAGACAATTGCGATGTTACACAAGATTTCTATGTCAAATAAATACTGTTGGAATTAAAAAATCCTGAAAAAAATAACCATTGTTTCCACAAAAAGCATTAAAAATTGTACTGACTCCAAACTTTTGGACGGTAGTGTAATTCAGATACATTATTGTGGCATAAGAGTAAAACATTGAAAAGACATTACAGACAGTAGCATAAGAAGCCATCAGTCATAGCCGATTGTTTATTTTATTTTTATATTTTATTCTGCTTAGTACACCTTAGCATATGTGCTAAAATCAATCAGAACCAATCATATACATATAAAATGTAGTTTCTGTTAGTGTATTCACAGAGGCCCAGTTATTGTGGTTAGCATCTTCAACCTGAAGTGTGATATTACTGTTGTGTCATAATATCTTGCACATAATGTCCATAGAAAACAACATTATGTGATTTACATTGAGGAAAAAAAATGTTAAACTAATCAACGAGGCTTGCAATGACTGTGCTGCGTACAGAATAACAGCACAAAGCAATATATGTTGGCAATAGTCTGTGCTACTCTGAAACTTCGTGTTTCATTTATCTGCTGTCTTTGTATATCGTTTTCCCTCTCTGTAGCGTATGACGTTCAATTTGATGAACAAAGGGAGACAGACTCAACTCTGCATATGAACAGACTTTCCAACGACAGGGGTGAGTTTCCTCAACAAAAAAAAATTAAACTTAATATAATATAACATTACATAAAAGCCTCTTCTCTGACCTCTACTGCTCTCATTATAGTTCAATTATTGCACAGAGCCACTATATTGCATTGCGCTTAGTTGGGTGATGTAATGGTATGTAGTATGTTGTAATGGCATATTCTAGGTTCTATACACAAGTAATCTCAAAACAATTAAAATAATATGCTCATGCCTTGCTTCTTCCTCTAGTAGCATATGTATAAAAAGCATAAGCTGACAGAGATTCTACCATAAAATTTGGGATCAGTTAATACTTTTATTCAACAAGGACATTTTAATTTGACCAAAAGTGACAGTAAAGACATTTTTAATGTTACAAAAAATTCAATAATAAATAAATGATTTTATTTTGAACATTCTAAAGATACTGAAGACAGGAGAAATGGCTGCTGAAAATTCAACTTTGCCCATCATAGGAATAAATTGCATCATAATGCAATTTTACAGCATTACTGTTTTATTGTAATCAAATGAATGCAGCCTTTGTGAGTATAAACAGCTTCTTTCAAAAACATTAAAAAACTTAGTTTCAATGCCCGCACTTAAAAAAGACAACCAAAAGCTAAAGATACAAGGATCTGCAGTATAGATTTAATAATTGATGTAATTTAAATCATAAAAACTGAAAGAAATGAATACTTTTATTGAGCAAGGATGCATTCAATTGACAGTGAAGACATTTATGATGTTATACAAGATTTCTATGTCAAGTAAATATGGTTGGAATAAAATAATCCTGGAAAAATGTACAAAAACATTAAAAAAAACTTATTTCAAAAACATACAAGGATTTGCTGTAGATTTAATAATTGACGTAATTTAAATCATAACTATATATTAAGCATATTCATCAAAAAGAGAAAATTAAGTTCTTATTTTCTAAAAATCCTACCTACCTTTGTAGCTTATAAATCACTAGTATAATTTTTATTTTTTTTTAATTATAATTGGTTTGTATTTTAACATTTTCTTATTTTTATTTATTTCATTTTTTAATATTTTAAATATATTTTTAAAACATGTTTGTAGTTTTAATCTTTTTAAATTTTAAATTATTTAAAATTTTATTCTATTTTAAGTAATTTTTAAAATGTTTTTTTAGTTTTAGTTAACTATGTATGAGACTGAGAAAATGACAGAATATAAAAATTTAAAGCTAACAGTCAGCCTTTAACAGTCAGTTGAATTCATCTGTTTATGTTTATTATTTTGCAGTTGAACAAAATGCAGTGAAACCAACAATCTTTGAGAAGGTCCCAACTCAGTCATTGTCCTCTGGCTTCCCTGCTTCCCTTCTTTTCACAGACGGCCTCTCCTCCGTCGAGACGCTGCTTACCAATGTCCAGGTGCAATCATAAAGGAGTGCATGCACATGCACACACACACACTCATACAAACATGTTCAGGATCAATAACCTGTGGACATGTGTTGCAGGGCCTGCTAAAGGTGGCTTTGGAGAATGCCCGTCTGCAGGAGAAACAGCTTCAGCAGGAGAGGAGAGAACTCAAGATGGAGCTGTACAGAGAGAGAGAGATGAGAGAAAGTCTAGAGAGACAGCTCACCTCTGAGCTACACAGTCGAGGTAAAATGTTGCGTTGTAAAACATATTTGAAAACTGAAACGCCAGAAATCACCCACTGATGTTTACACATGCAACTTCCTTCTCCAGCCACCATTCAGAGACGTCTGAAGAAGGAGAAGAAGGCAAAGAGGAGGTTACAGGAGGCGCTGGAATATGAGTCCAAGCGGAGAGGGCAGATCGAGCAGGCCTTACAGCAGGCCACCTCATCAGACTCTCTCACACACGGTGAGATGCTCTCACACACACTCAGAGAGTTTTGTTCAGGCTGATAGTCTTTCAGCAGGCTTTGTCAGCTGTCCCTGTCTGTTAACACAGATCCAATCAGTCTGGACATGGAGACGGAGCGATGCAGAAGCCCGGAGGACAACTGCTTGTTACAAGGTATTGAATTTAATAACTCAAACTGGCCCCTTTTCATAGAAATAAATGTGAGCCTGGACCACAAAACCAGTCACAAAGGTTGATTTTTTGAAACCGATATTTATACATCATTTGAAGGCTGAATAAATAAGCTTTCTAATGATGTATGTTTTTTAGAATAGGAAAATCTGTAATCTGAGGGTGCAAAAAAAAAATCCAAAATATTGAGATAATCGCCTTTAAAGTTATTCAAATAAAGTTCTTAGCAATGCATATTACTAATTAAAAATTGTTTTGATATGTTTATGGAACATGACCTTTACTTAATATCCTAATGATTTTTGGTATAAAAGAAAAATCAATAATTTTGACCCACAATGTATTGTTGGCTGTTAGTGTGTAATAAGAAACACACAAAAAATATATAATGTATATGAAGTTAAATAGCAGCATTTATATACAGTACAAGCTATTTTTTAATGCTTTTGCTCTTTTTTCTCAATATTTTATGCTCACCAAAGCTGCATTTATTTGATTGAAAACAGAGTAAAAATGCTAATATGATTTTTTTAAAACTTTTATTTTATTTAATTGTATTATTTTAATTGTGTATTGCTTAAAACGTTATGTGTGTTAACATAAGGTATACTTTGTTAACCTACATAAAAATAAAAATGAAATGGTATTATTGAACTAAATGAACTAGGAAGAAATGAACTAAAATACATTTTCATGACTTCAAAAATGCCTAAAATTAACCATTAATTTCATTAATTTCATTTTTGATACACTACTATTAGTTCTAAAAGTTTTTACTGTTTTTAAAAGACAAAAATGCTCTTATGCTCACCAAGGCTGCATTTATTTAATTAAATATACAGTAAAATTTGTGAATTAAAGACAATAAAATGTAATTTATTTCTGTGATGAAATTGAATGAAAATCTGAATTTTCAGCATCATTACTCCAGTCTTCAGTGTCACATGATCCTTTCCAAGTCATCCTGATATGCTGCGCAAGAAATATTTCTTATTATTGACAATGTTGAAAACGGTTGTTCCGCTTAATATACAACTGAGAAACAGAATTCTCTGATAAATAGAAAGTTCAAAAGAACAGCATTTATTTGAAATAGATCTTTTCTTTTTTTTTTGTAAAAAAAAAATTTTGTCTTTCTTTTAATGTGTCCTTGCTAAATAAAGTATTACCCTTTTTTTTAAAGGGTCTTGTACAAAACACATGCTTATCAGCACACTCATGTATACAGTGTGTATTTATATATGTGCCCAGTTTCAGCTGTGGCTTATTCAGATTTGTTGTCTCGACCTCACTTCCCCTTCCCATCAGTCTTTCTCAGCAACACCGTGTGTCATTCGGCCGTGTCCTCCAAACAGATGAGATCATCGGCTCCCTATGTCTCAGAGTGAAACCATTAGCAAATAAACACATAGATGAATCAAAAGACTGGGGACTAATTGCAAGTTTCCTGTGTAAGCAAAGCCTCACCGCATGAATATTCCAGCGCCGCCCTTCCACCAGTTTATCTGTTTCTGCAGCTGGCCGTTCTCGCTCTCTCCCCCTCCATGAGACAGCTAAAGCTACATGATAAATTACTTGAATTACACCTCGTGTTAATTTTATTAAAATGGCTCCCTAATGTCGTGAAAATCTGCTGCACATTGGCACAGCACTGGACAGGAGGAGGTGTTCATTTACTGTCTAATGTCTTTTTTACATGATGTGCAAAAATGGCTTATTTTAGAGAAAAGTGGCATTTGACATTACATATAATATTTTAAATATATAAGTAAATATTTAATTTTTTGACTTACTGACTTACTACAAACTTGCGATCAGTTTAGTTTTAATTTTTGGTGCACTACTGTTCAAATGTTTGTAAATGAACCCCAGGTACTAATACTTGTGTGGCTTAATATAACATAAATGATGTCTCTTACTGAAATATGTAGTAGAAAACCCACAAAAGATTTACATTATTTAAAAAATCTATATCGTTTTCTACATATTTTGGACTACGGGGGGCGCCATTATTTCAATGACGTGAAATGGTTGAACTTGATGAGCTACTACCGCTACCTGATGCTATTTTTACCACTATTTTTAACTCTGAAAAATAAAATATTGATACGATGCCACATTGTGCGGCTTTTGGTTGTAATGTTCAGTCGAAGACAACGAGAGAAGCGATGCAAGTCTTCACCGCTTTCCTAGCGATAAGATAAGGGAAAAACAAATGGGAAGATGCCTGTAGATAAATAAAACTTCAAAAGACCCACGTCTTTGTTCTCTCCACTTTAGCCCTGATTCTTTTGAGGCTTTTAGTAGACCACAGCTACTGAAAGAACTTACAAACGGCAGAGACAAGAAACGCTAGATGCCATCCTGCCAGGATGTAAACAAGCCGATGTTTGTCATGACGCTGCAGCCACTGAAGGAGTTTCTCAGCGCAGATTTCACTTGATATCCAGGGGCGTTTAGACTCCTTGTGGGGAAAATCCATAGTACGGCATTTGGTTTAAGCCTACGCTTATATCCATCACCACCTGTAAGATCTTTCAGTAGCTGTGGTCATTATATCAGTATTTTATTTTCCGAGTTGTGTTCACATCAGTGAAATACGGGAGTGACAGCTACATTCGACAACCACATTAACTCCTGAAAAATATAGGTAGTGACAACCACATTTACGAAATTCTACACATTGTGTACTGAACTGAACTGAACAGCTAGTTGTTAATGACGTATTTAAATGCTTATCAGAAATGTTTCTTCGTCTATATGTAAGATACAAGAAAATAACAGTAAAATAAGTCTTAACCTTAGCACATTTTGACACAGGGCTAATTGCGCTTATGAGCCCTGCAGTAAAGTGTCAGCGTTGCCAGATCTTTATAGAAAAAAAACACAACAAACAAGGACAAGCACAGAAAAACACTAAAACATCCAAATGCATTACGTTTTATAACACCAAAAAATCATTTCTCTCATATCCGCAACAGACCACTTTATCAACTCCATAAAGTGCCTAGCTTTATGAACTCAGACTAAACAATATGCCTAAAAGCGATTGTAAATATGAGGACATGGCAACACTGCAAGGCAGCACTCTTTAAAGCAGCCTCTCGAGCATAAATAAAACACAGCACATCTATCAGTGGTAGTTTAGTTAAAATCGACGGACAAAAAAAAGTCTTTAGCCAAAAACGGCAGATACCAAATGGCTAAATTCTTATTCACTCCTGCAAGACGGCAATAGCTACACACTGCAAGTTGACAACCGCATTTAAATGCAGAAGTAAGTTTCTTTAAATACGGTTGTCACTACTTGTATTTTTCGAGAGTTAATGTGGCTGTGGAATGCAGTTGTCACTCCGTATTTCAGTGTAATTAATGTGATTAAGGAGTAAAAGGTGAACAACCGAATTTAGCTGCAGTGTGTACGTGGCCAAAATGTTGCTGTGGATACAAATGTGGGAGTGACGAAAATTTACGGGACTCACTCCCACATTTAAATGGGGTTGTCACTCCTGAAATTTGCAGTGTGTCCGTGGCTATAATGGCAATAGTCCAAAATATGTATAAAACGATATCAGTGAGAGAGATCATTTATCATTATACAATCATATGATCATTATACCAAGCCATATAAGTCACAACCTTTAGTAAATATGAAAGTGATTGCTGATGAACAGTTAATGAAGTTTCTGTCTTTTTATTTTTACATTTATCTGTAAATTTATATTAGATTAGTAAAAAAAAACTAAACTGATGTCATTTAAACCTATGGTTTAATGCTCTCAAACCTTTCTCTTGTTTTTCTTTCTTACAGAAAGCAGAACATACACAAAACATCCAATAATGTACTAAGAAGAGGTCGACAAGGAAGTTCTCCACATCACACACACTCACAAACACAGTCAACTTTCCGAATGCTGTTTTCACTGAAGAGAGGACTTCAAGAGGGACTTTAGGCAATGAGCTACATGGGAGAAGATTGTCTTTTTGACCCAGTTGAATGCTCCATCTGCACAACATTCCAGAATCTGTTGTTTTATCCACATACATTGTGCTTAATTCCCTGTTCAGGCTCTGTGGAGAGCACTGTTGTTGTACCGTTACTTGTTTTGAAGAAGCGTTTGGAAGCAACTGGATGCTGTTTTGACATTATCCCTTCAGGACAGTGACCTCCAGTCTAATGCCCTCAGGACAAGCTGAGGAAGATGTAAAAAAGGGAGAAAAGAGATGCATCTGGCTTGTGTTTCATTCTTGTTGAAAGACTCTAAGAGTGTGGAATCTTACATTTTGTTGCATTTCTCTTGTATGTCCATCTTCTGGTTCTTCAGTCCATTTGTATCTCTCTTTGTAGGTCAGTTTAGCTTCTTAATACTGTGTAAAACATTCACCTGTTTAGTTTGAGGAATCTTATGTGGGAGTTGTGGGAGTGTTGTTTTATTGGCTTTTCAGTCAGAAGGAAAAACTACTGAATGTTTTTGAACCTTTCCTAATGAGAAATACAGTATTACAATCACCTTATTCATTCAAAAGTTTTTGCCCTCATTATTCTAAGGAGATCTTTGGGTTTTTTGCAACCTGTGGATATTGTAGATGTGGTTTCATGTTCTCAAGCATTTACAGATTTGATTCACTAACCATTTTAGCATAAGCTAAAACTAGACTCTAAGACCGCAGAGGATATTTTCTTATGCATTTGGCATTTCCCCCAACACGCGAGTCTTTATTTAGTCTGTGAGTTACTTAAAGAGGAAAGCAGACTTCCCGCGGCACAGAATTCCCTGCTGGTGTTGTCAGGATGAGCCATCTATCCTATAGGCACTCGAATGCTAAATGATGTCTTGAAAGGTCTAGATCGATGTCTGTCACCATTTTGTGCACCAGAATGAACCGATGACACAAATAAACAAAGCGATGCTCATGTCACCGGTGTCACCTTGTCGTCAGTAGCGTTCCTGATGAAGCGAAAGCCATCAAACAATCCTATTGATTCAGGTCATGCAAATGAGACCCCATTAGAGCTTAAATGCCTCCGCTGGTACATATCGGCCTTTATTGACACGTATCAAAGTCCTCATTAACATTCAGTTTGTGGGCTTCTCGTGAGCCAAGTATTGTTCCATAATGATATTTCTAGTCTAAAAAGGCACTCCAACAGCTCCAGCTGTGTAATATCCAAACAAGGATATCATGACTCAAAGTACAGTACGGTAACATGGATTTGTAATATTTTTCTTTTGCATACTTTAGGAATATCACCCGAGACCATAAATCTGTGGGGACCATAAATAGATTTGAAAACAATTCACTCTGATTTGGAATTGCTCCCTAAAAATGGGAAATGACCATTTGGGAACGTGGGAAAAGTGTGGTTTCAAAACTACAGCTAGCAAAAGATAGGAGCGGAAGATAAACATATGTGTTTAGGATACAGAAATGCCATCTGTTTTGCTATGATTGTTTTGTGAGAAATATATCAGTACTTGTAAACTTGAAGAGGACTGTTGCGTTTGTTTATGTATTCAGTTCATTTCAACATCCTGGAAATATATTAATTTGGTTAGACACAAGTTTTGAGTCTCTGTGTTAAAGGAACTGCATACAGGATATTGTGTGAGTATTAACTAAGCAGACTGGAAACAAAAAAATAAACTATAAAAATGAAATCTCAATCAAGGACGTAATCCAATACACTGAAAAAGAAGAAAATGCTAATTTTTACAAAGAAATGGCATGCAACAGTGAATTAAACATTACATTTTAAAGCAAAAAAGACTGAATTTGTTTTTTGTTTTTTGTAAAACATACTCTAATAATTTCTTCAAGCAAATGATACAGTGTGCTGTGTGCTCTTTCAATTCCCCAAAGTGGGATAAACAGCAATGTGCCTGATATGTCAAATTATTCCCAGGATGCAATGAGGGTGGCTGCTGTTTTCTCAGGGTGGTGCATCTACGGCTATAGATAGTCCTAGTGCTGATTGACTGATTTGCCCACAATATTCACAACAGAAACATGAGTTTATTTTGTTTCTCATAAAAAAGGCAGCCCAGATATATATTTTTAATGTGATTTGAAGAAGCTTGTTGTCTCCAGTGAGTTATAGACCCATTTCATGCACCACAGCCTTCAAATAAAGACACACATTGTGAAGAAAGCACTTAAATAAGACATGAAAAAATGTTTGTTTAACTAGATTAGCCATATTAGGGCACGATGGGATGGAAAGGGAGGATACGCTTTGAAAGGAAATTATTAAATAGTGATTAAGTCATTGAACTCGTGAACAACTTTTTACTTGACATCTGAAGATAACAGAGGATGTTTTTACTCATCTGAAATGACAGTGTTTTACTCTTCTGGTTCACACTGTGTTTAAGAATTTCTTTAAATAGCCATTTCAGATGATATAAGGAAAAAACGATTTATATAATTATTTATAGTCCTCACTTACGTCCAAAAGTTACATAGGCTTATATTGTGT
The DNA here is from genome assembly GCF_022985175.1 of Labeo rohita. Taxonomy (NCBI): domain Eukaryota; kingdom Metazoa; phylum Chordata; class Actinopteri; order Cypriniformes; family Cyprinidae; genus Labeo; species Labeo rohita. Next base: position 41,943,444 of record NC_066869.1, on the reverse strand, counting down.
AATATTATTACGAATTAAATGAATAAAATAAAATAAAACTGAATAAAACTATTAATTTCTTTCTTTGTCAATTTTTAGTTTTAAATCTTAAAAAACACTACCATTTTTTACAGTATTTTTTGTTTTTAAAGAAGTCACTTCTGCTCACCAAGCCTGCATTTGTTTGATCCAAAATGCAGCAAAACCAGTAATATTGTGAAATATTTTTCTATTTAAAATAACTGCTTTCTATTTGAATATATTTTAACATGTAATTTATTACTGTGATCAAAGCTAAATTTTCAGCATCATTACTCTTCAGTCTCACATGATCCTTCATAAATCATTCTAAATTATAGAAATTAATACTGTTATTTAGCACAGATGCTTTAAATTGATCAAAAGTGATGATAAAGACATTTATAATGTTATAAAAGATTTCTATTTCAGATAAAAGCTGTTCTTCTGAACTTTCTATTCATCAAAGAAACCTTAAAAATTCTACTCCGCTGTTTTCAACATAATAATAATAAATGTTTTTTAGCAGAAAATCAGAATATTAGAATGATTTCTGAAGGATCATGTGACACTAAGGACAGGAGTAATAATGCTAAATATTAAGCTTTGAAATCACAGGAATAAATTACATTTTAAAATACATTCAAATAGATAACAGTTATTTTAAATAGTAAAAATATTTCAAAATTTTACAATTTTTGCTTTACTTCGGATCAAATAAACAAAGGCTTTGTAAGCAGAAGAGACTTCTTTAAAAAAAATATTAAAAATCTTACTACCCAAATTTTTTTTTGACTAGTGTATCAAATACTATGACTGTACATACACAAACATTTTTAATTAATATCATAAAATTATGTATATCACTCAGTAATGTTTTTTTTTTTTGATAGAATCAAGTTTACTTAAATATATTGATAAATTGTCTTCTGGTATAAATAGGATAAAAAAGGCCATCAACTCTTTACAATTAATACAAACCATGCAGGATGCAGGGGGGATATAAATTATTTCATAAACCCCCCCAAACAAACAAAAAACAAAGGCCCGGAGAAGAGATATTCATATTCTTGCTCACACATACTGTCTCTCGTGTAATATACCAGGTGATTGCAATGTAAAAGATCAATATTTCAATTTCAGACTGCATTTTTATTCTCAGAGATTAGAGAACAATCAAATTCTCGATTTTCTCCGTCTGCCAAAGGAAGAAAATCTTCTCGTTACTGATAGCAAAAATGAAAAGGTTTTAGCCTGGGTGCAAGATGTTTGTTTTTGTGAATTATTCATCGAGATGTGTTTGTGCAAGTGAATAGCCATTTGCTCCAATACTGAAGGGCAAATAATACAGATTGCTCAAACATAACAGAAGAGGAATGTGACATTGAGAAGTGGAAATGCGGACAAAGCCTTCTGCACTGCAGCAGGGTCACTTACTGATAAACAGACTTCGTCACTACGCTGAAACTTCTTCATAACACACCATTATTTACATCTGGAGAAACTTGCAGTTTATCCACATTCTTTCTAAGAAAAATAAGAAAGAAATGTTACTGGATATCAACTTCTGTTGTTTTTCCTTTTCTTTCTGGTGAGGTCAGTCAGCGCCACTTTAATAAAACAAAGACAAACTAAAACATTCAGTTATCAGAATACAGTGTTTACATCTTAAAACTGCTTTTAAGACTAGTTTTAAAATGTTATTTATATTTTAAAAACATGGCTATCGTACCGTGTTGAAAGAAACTAAAACGTCGCAGTACATTCCCACACTCGAATAAACTTGACTACCCATAATCTCTCAACAAGCAAGAATTTGTTCTTCCTTCTTGGTATCACCACCCCCTTGTGGTGAAAGCTGCACAACTACTGTTTAAAACATTTCCTTCTGACGTCTTTTTATATACACACATATATATATAAATGAGCCCAAAAGTTGCTGTCAGCTTTTTTTTTTTATTCATCATTCATCTCCATCTCACCAAACACTTATTAAAAGCCTCAGCTAATGAGCTGCTGCCAAGAAACATAAAACCTGCACATGTTCCTCTCATTACAATATTTGCATATGCAGTTCAACCTCAGGTCAATAACTTTCACACACACTCCAAACAACACTAATCAGAATAGGCATAGAAACACCTGCAGGAACTCACACACACACACACACACACACACATACATACATACAGCTTTTGGAAATAGCGACGCCTGATATTAGATAAACAGATTAAGTAAACAATACCGTTGAAGAAAATATTACACAAAAATGTAACTCAAACATTCCCTGTAAGTGACATCATGTACATAAACACTTGCAAACGAGAAAACAAATACGAACAGATCACGCAAAAGTGGTACACCCATATTTGGATAACAGAAAGAAAAACACGGTCCCAACTTCTTGGAAAGGCAAACTACTTTCTCAGGATTTCTCCCATTATCTGCATTGCTGAAATGAGAGATTCAGGAAATTTAGAGATTTCATGAGATGCCAGACTGCTGAAGCTAAAACAGGAATAATAAGAGAAAACAATTTAAAAAAGTAATCACATTTTATGCATACACTACCAGTCAAAAGTTTTTGAACAGTAAGATTTTTAATGTTTTTTTTTTAAAAAGTATCTTCTGCTCACCAAGCCTGCATTTATTTGACCCAAAGTACAGCAAAAACAGTAAAATTTTGATATATTTTTACTATTTAAATTAACTGTTTTCTATTTAAATATTTTTAAAATGTAATTTATTTCTGTGATTTCAGAGATGAATTTTAGCATCATTACTCCAGTCATGTGATCCTTCAGAAATCATTCTAATATTCTGATTTGCTGCTCAGAAAACATTTATTATGTTGAAAACAGCCAAGTATAATTTTTTCAGTTTTTTTTTTTTTTTTTTGATGAATAGAAAGTTCAGAAAAACAGCATTCTGAAATAGAAATCTGTTGTAACTTTATACATGTCTTTTCATCCCTTATGAGCAATTTAAAGCATCCTTGCTAAATAAAAGTATGAATTTCCATAATTTAAAAAAATTATACTGACTCCAAGCTTTTTGAATGGTACAATGTATAATGTTACAAAAGCTGTTCATTTCAGACAAACGCTGATCTACGGATCTTTATATTCAAAGAATCCTGAAAAAAAAAAAAAAAAAGTGTATATATATATATATATATATATATATATATATATATACTCAACAATAAATATTGATATTGTTCTTGAACAGAAAATCAGCATATTAGAATGATTTCTGAAAGATCATGTGATACTGAAGACTCAAGTAATGATGCTGAATATTTAGCTTTAATCACAGGAATAAATTACATTTTAAAATATATTCCAATAGAAAGCAGTTAATTTAAATAGTAAAAATATTTCACGGTATTACTGTTTTTGTTGTATTTTGAATCAAATAAATGCAGGCTTGGTTAATAAATTAAAAAAAAAAACAACTAAAAATCTTGACTGGTAGTGTATGTTGAATCACAAATCACAATTTCTTGTGCATTTGTTGCATCACATACGATTTTAACATAAAAATATTTTCCTATACAGAAAAAGATAAAAATCTGATATTTTTATTTATCTTTTAAGATTTGTACCACCTAATTATATTAATACTGAAATCTACGAAGGATGTATAACTATGAAATTAATAGCAATTAAAAGTAACAGTAGTCATAAGACAGCATAACTAAATTCATAACCTACAACCTAAACTAAATTTTAAGGGGGAAAAAAAAAGTGAGATGAGTCAGAGGAATTAGAAATGAGAACCACAAGAAGGATTTCCAGAATCCATTCCAACAGCTTGCTAACTTGATTGATTCAAAACACCAGAGTCCTCAAAGGCAGACATTTTCTTGAAAGGAAGATTTCAGCTTGTTTACAATGTTACCGACATGAAACCAGCATGAGAACAAACACAAGCGATGGTTTGATTGGTCTAGCTGCCATTTTTGGATTTGAAATGGCATTTAATTTTAGCTTGTTCCTGGATGGAGTTTATGTAACATTCAGTGGATCTAGAACGAGGAGCTTATTATTACCTTCTTTTAATAGACTCAACGTACATCTCGGTATCAGTTGTAAATTTAGATATGAGGGAGACAGATGGAAAAAAGCAAAGAAATCTATCAGAGTTCAGTTTTATCCTGATTAAGAGGAACTTTCTTTTGGATCTCCTCCTCATCTGAGGTGTATCCAGTTTCTTCAGTCTTCCGCTTGCTGGTCTCGGTGTCAGTTACCTTGGACTTTTTCTTCTTCTTCTTCACTTTCTTCTCCTTTTTCTGCCCGTCCTCGCTGTCTTTACCCTTCTTCTTTTTGCCCTTCTTCTTCTTCTTGTCCTCTGCGATAGCTGCTGTGTCTCCCTTTCTCCCAGCCCATTCCTCTTTAAGACAGTCTGCAGAGAGAATCAGAGGTACGTTTTGCACAGTCCTAATTTTTACACTCACTGTCCTCATTGTTAATAGAAACAAGTGATCAAATCAGAGCTGCATGGCCAATCTATATTGGTTGCTATAGCAATGGCATAAGAGCAAGTACAATGCCAAATTAATGTTTTATAACAGGAAGCAACAAGCTGGTGATTTGAACACAGGCTACGAATAATTTGTATTTGCTCATTTACACCCCAACTGGTATTTTTACTGAGTATTCATTACTAGCAGTCCTTCACAAATAGTACTTTGACGAGTATGTTTCAATTTCGTTTATATTTATTTTACAATGTAAATTCATTCTTGTGATGACAAAGCAGAATATTACTCCAGTCTTTAGTTTTACATGATCCTTCAGAAATCATTCTTATATGCTAACTTGGTGCTTAGGAAACATTTTTTGTTGATATTTAATCCAGCTTTGCTCAGTAAAAGTATTAAATCCTTTAAATATGAATGGTTTTTTTTGCTCTGCTCTACACATGTCCTTTACTATTACTGCTCCTGTGGCCTTGAGTAGCTGTCTGTGAAGTCTTCCCAGAAACAACCGCTCTTAAAGCTGGTGCCGATAAAGGAGATCAAGAGGTTTAGTCTGTAAGTAGTCATAATATTATGTCTAGAGCGGTTTAACTGTTATAAAAGGGATTGTGATGGAGTAAAACAGCTGTTGGTTTCACATTACCGGTGTCTTGTCCTTTCAGCACATGTTTTTCACACAGGTAAGTGGTGAGATCTTCCTCTTGGCTGCCTTTATACCAGTCTTCAATGACTTCTTCATACTGCTCTACCATCACGTCACACTGAGGGAAGAAAACACACATCTGTCACTGGTGCGAATCATATTTCCCATTTACCTGTGTATATACTGTACAAACATGCATTTACATACATTGTTTATATATGCATTCCCATTGTTAATCAAGAATCGAAAAATTTCACAAGAAAAAAGAACACCACCATACTGGTGTGAAAAAATATCGTTAAAATTAATATAAACATTAAGAATATACAATGTCTTTATGCACTTATTTGATCAGTAATGCCTTTTTTTTTTTTGCCATTTAAATAATTTTTTAGTTACTATAATTTGTTTATTCCTGTCATCAAAGCTGAATTTTCAGACATTACTCCGGTCTTCAGTGTCATACGATCCTTCAGAAGTCATTTTAATATGCTGATCTATCAATGTTGAATATTTTTTTGGAACCTGTGATACTTTTTTCAGGATACTTTGATAAATAAAAAGTCAAAAAGAACAGTATTTATTTAAAATAGAAATCCTTTATAACAATATACACGACCATTCAAAAGTTCGATGTCAGTACATTTTTGAAAAAAAAAAAAAAAAAAAAAAAAAAAAAAGTTAAATTGATAAAATGTGATAGTAAAGACTTATGTATTGTTAGAAAAGACTGCTATTTTAAATAAATGTTGTCCAATCCTGAAAAAAGTATCACAGGTTTCAAAAAAATATTAAGCAGCAAAACTGTTTCCAACATTGATAATAACTGACCATTAAATCAGCATATGAAAATTATTTTTGAAGGACCATGTGACACTGACGAGTAATGGCTGATGAAAATTCAGCTCTGCATGAAAAGAACAAATTGTATTTTACAGTATATTAAAACAGAAAACTAATATTTTAAACTGTAATAATATTTCACAATGTTACTGTTTACTATTTACTTTTTTTCTGTTTTTTTGATCAAATAAATGCAGCTTTGATGAGCATAAGAGACTTCTTTAAAAAAAAACATTAAAAATCTTACACATTTCAAACGTTTGAAGAATCAAAGATTCTCACAAGAAAAAAAGAACAACAGCAAACTGGTGTGAAACAATATTGTTAAAATTGTATATAAAATGCTGATTTGGTGCTAATTATTATTGTTCTCTAATTATTATCAATGTTAAAAACTGTTGTGCTGATTAATATTTTTGTGAAAACTAATGGATTTCTCTGGATTCTGACTAATTTTAGGTTCAAAGTAAGATTATTTGAAATCAAAATATTTTCTAATATTATAATTGTCTTTACTGTTGTGCATCCTTGGTAAATAAAAGCAATAATTTCTTTAAAAAGGCTCAATTTATATATTTATATATATATATATATATACACACACACATATCAATTTTTTATTTTATCACATTAATGGCACAATTTTACCTAATTTAACAACACTAATTCTAAGATCTCTCAGTCGCTTACGTACCTGTTTTTTGAGATCTGCCACTTCTGCACTTGTCTCGTTCCACAGTTCATAGGGAATGTCCATGACCACCTTCACACCTTTATTAACCAGGTTATGTAAGGTAGAGAATGTCTCAGACATACCCTGAGCAGAGAAAGACAAATGAGAAACTTACTTTTTCATATTACATTTATTATATGAAATTGGCATTGCAATATGGGGTATTCATTCACAAAACATAACTGTAAAGCTAAATCTTAATAAACCAAAAAAGTAGAATCACTGAAGTTGCACTGCAAAAACATAAAGATGGTACAAGAGAAGGAAGCCGACCTTTGCAAAGCGATTACTTCCATCTCTCTCTTTGTGTAGATTGTACTGCATAATCCTTGAGCAAACGTTCTCCATCACCTCGATAAAACGAATATCACTGAAAAGCAATAGCCATTGCTTAATAAAACGTACAAGTTACACTGCATTCAAAAACAGTATGATATAAATACTGTACTGTGTTCCTGCATTTCTATATCATGAATGTTGTTAACCAAATTGACCATAGCCATTGATTTGCATAGATTTGCATAGTAAAAAATACTACAGAAGTCCACAGCTACCGTCAACTGTTCACCAACATTCCTCAAAATATCTTCTTTTGCGTTCAACAGGAGACAGACATTCATACAGGTTTGGAAAAACTTGAAAAAATAATGACAGAATTTTAATTTTGGGTCAGTTTGCATTAAAAACAAAAAAGTGACTTACGACTTGACATATTTAATTGGCGGTGCACCTTTATCATCCAGGAAGCGATAGTTGGTTTCAATCACTTCTTTTGTTTTGCCAGTCTCTTCAAATGCAGACTTCATTTCAATACTAAGAAATTTGCACACTATAGGAACATACAGAATACATTCAGAATCAGAAGAGGAACAGAAAGCAGCTGTGCTTCAAAACCTGGTGTGCTGCCTACATAGACAGCGCTGTTTGTCATTATAGGCCCATTCAACGTTCCAAACATGCAACCTAGGTAGGCATCACAATAGGTTTTAAGACACAACCAGTGAGATTCGTTGAAAAGAGGAAATCTGCTGCTCTTGTATTTTCCCCAGTTAATAATTGTTAGAATTAATGAATAAAATTAGAATCAATTCATAAAATAAAACAAATGATCTCTTTCGACTTACAACTGTTGTGAAACAAAAAGCAGACTGCTATTAATATACATGGACATCTGCATTGAGTGTAACATATATCTCAGACGTAATATATTGTATAAAACATGTGTCCGTGATTGCATTTGATGATTTTCTCAAGCACTGAAAATAAATGTGGAAATGCACAAACGATTATGGTCTATTTAAAGCAAAATATTGATTCATTATAAATTAGGACAGTCTACCTTCACATTTATTTGGCAGATGCACCCAGTCATCGTCCCCGCTTTTGTTAGCAGCTGCGGCACTTACGAGAACCAACACGACGCAGATAAAAACATTCATTTTTGTTAGTAGGAAATATTTACAATGCGAAATACTAAAATACAGAACATACTCGTTTATCTAGCCGCTATTTCTTCTGAAGCTTTTACTTCCGCTGTGGCAGGTTGACGCAGACGCTGCGCGGAGTGGGCCAATCACGGACGCCGAAGTGGCATGACGGAGCCAATGAAAAACGTGGGCGGGACAAAAGGACGTCATGCATAAGATGACAGAATGGCTTGGTGTGTTTTTGACAGTGCAAATAAAGAAAGAAAAGGTACGTTTTCTTACATGTTTTAAAATATGCGGATAGAATTCGTTTTTTAAAATTCGGTCAGTACAAATAAAATGCACCAAAGAAAGCGTTTTAAAAAGCAGAGCTTTTCTGCAATATATGACGCAGCCACCAGAGGGCATCACACTCCACATAAATTAGATTTTCTCCAGGACTTGAATATTGCGCTCATAAATTAGCATGTCATGGCGGTGTTGGATAATCTTAGCCTTCCAGAGACCCTCAGGAATATTTTCTCTGTCATTCACAAATGTCCTCTGATTTGCAAAAGCATTTTTTCCCAATTCCGTCATGGTAATACTAATACATTTGTACTAATAAAATATTTTTTATCAAAGTACATTTTTATTTACCTTGCTAAGATGAACAATTTTACTATTGTAGTGAGTCACCACTTGGCGTCTTATGTAAAACCATGAGCCCAAACTAAAAGTTGAGAAACACATTTGAACATTTGACATGAATAAACATGTTCTACATTTCTGCACTCCCATTGACCGAATATGCATTTTAATAAGGAGTGTCATTGAAATGCAGTGCAAAAGTCGCCGCATTTATCTGAATTTACCCAAACAAACTAATTTATAGGCAGCCCCTGTCATCAATAGCATTATTTCAAGGGACGGAGGTGGAAATTGGATGCGTTCTTTGGACAGTATTCTGAAGTTTAACCTTACAACTATTAGTCAGCACTTCCAAGGTCACAAGAAAAAGGTTTTCGTAGGCAACGTGACTTGCATAGAAATGCCAAAATAGTCAAAAACGCCATCACAATGCGCAATTAAGTAATTCCACGTGGATCAATCATTACCAATCCTGGTAAACTTTGCCCACTTTGAGGAAAATACCATGGTGCATGACTTGTGACCTTGGACAACAAAACCAGTCGTAACTAGCACGGGTATATTTGTAGCAATAGCCAAAAATACGTTGTATGGGTCAAAAATATCAAATTTTCTTTTATGCCAAAAATAGTAAAGATCATGCTCCATTAAGAAATTTTGTAAAACTTAATTTTTGATTAGTAATATGCATTACTAAGAACTAAATATGGACAACTTTAAAGGCAGTTTTCTCAATATTTTGATTTTTGATTGCCAAAAATCTGGGCCTTACATACATTATTGTAAATCTTAAAGCTGCATCCAAAAGTGTGTACATATCAGCACATATCTACATTCATATCTTGTCAGAAAATGGCAAGAAATCAAAGACAACACCAGGGTTATTTAGCTTTATTGAATCTGCATATTCGGCATTCCCTTGAGTTCAGTTTCTGGCTGTCAGAACTACTTTTTAATCTTCATCGTATGTTCACACATTTCCAAAGAAAAGTAGAAAGTGGTAAGAATCATACAAGAGGAGCATGTATTTCATTCAAGTGTTTACATAAGCATTTACAGCGCCTTGCCAAAAGTAATCAGGCCTTGACCAATTCTGTCATGTTACTGGATTACACAGTCCCACATTGCAATTGTGTCCTTTGTGAGGTTTCATTTGAAAGCACTAAAACAAATCTCCTAAATTGTGACATTGTTGTTTTACATTCATTCCCTGCGTTTTAAGATTTTGGAACTTTTTGCACTCAGACATGTTAAAAAAGTGCATCAATCTTTTTGTTGAATTATTTGTTTTATAAATTCCAAAATGTTAAAATGATTCTATTCAAATTTTTAGATCATTGTTGCTGGTTCGCCACTTTTTATTTATATTCTCCATCCTAAAACAATGTCGAATTAAATAGTCTTTAAATACCAGTATCACTCATATTGATAATACAGTAAAATATCAGAGTTGGTTAAATGTCTGAACGTTTTTGCATGGCACTGTACATGGTTTGTCAGCATTCATCATCGCAGAGCAGGGGGATGTCTTATTCGATGCATGTCCCTGGACATCTCCCCTATACCTGATTATTATAATATACTAATTAATATTCACATACAGTAAAAAGTAAGCAGTCAAAGAAAAAAAACAGCTCCAAAAACATTATAATAGTATAATGTATAAATAATGTCTGTCTAGACTAAAACAGTCTTGAAATTAAATAATTTGTACATGCTATTCAAAATACAAAAATAAGATTTCAGTCATGTTAGATTCTAGCATAACTTCAGCCCTCCGGGTGCATAACACGAGTAATATCACACTATGATGTGCACGTATCATAGCACTAAAGTGAAAAACCTTCACCACATGAGTGCCAACGGCTCACTGACCAGTTACTGAGGAAAAAAAAAACAATAAACCTGTCACACTGTCCTGTAAGATACACTGTAAGTCCATATCAGATGTGTTTCTTGCTCAAGTACACTTTCCAAAGAGACCTTTCTCTAAATATGAAATGAACAGACAATGCCTCCAGTGCATACTGGTGATACACAAATGAATTTTGAATGGAATGGCATGAATTGGTTGATTGGTGGTTGAAGGTTAAAGTCAACATGAAACAGCACTCAAACTATTTTACTAATGTAATGTGACATTTTTGAGTAAAAAATAATAATAAAGGTTGACAGGATGGGTATCGCAACAGTTACACTTTACAAATTAATAAATTATTTGCTATTATTGTAGTAACTGGAATCAAATTACTGCGTTAACAATTTGATAAGAAAATGTCAGAATGATAATATGGTAACAAAATGGTAAGTAATATTAACAACTTGCACAGTCTACTTAAAGGGATTGTTCACCCCAAAATGAAAATTCTGTCACTAATTACTCACCCTCATGACATTCCAAACCCGTAAGACCTTCGTTCATCTTCGGAACACGAATTAAGATATTTTTGATGAAATCCGAGAGTTTATGACCCTGCATAGACAGCAAGGCAAATACCACATTCAAAGCCCAGAAAGTTAGTAAGGACATCGATAAAATAGTCCACGTGACATCAGTGGTTCAACCGTACCAAAGCAATATGAACGTGCGTCGAAGACTGACAGAGAAGAGAAGAAACAAAATGAAGTCATTCTTGTTGTTTTCTTTGCGTACAAAAAGTATTCTCATAGCTTCATAACATGGTTGAACCACTGACGTCACATGGACTATTTTAATGATGCCCTTACTACCTTTTTTGGGCCTTTGTGTCAGTTGCATTGCTGTCTATGCAGGGTCAGAAAGCTCTCGGATTTCATCAAAAATATCTTAATATGTGTTCCAAAGATGAACAAAGGTCTTACGGGTTTGGAACGACATGAGGGGTGAGTAATTAATGACAGAATTTTCATTTTTGAGCGCACTGTCCCTTTAACATCAGCCAAAAAGACAATGATCAAGACATTGGATTTTTTGATGAAGACAAACATTTTTATCTTTGGAATAACATGTGCTGATATAGATATCTGGAATATGTATTAAGAAAATAAACAGTCAATTTTTAATGTTTAAATGACGTTTCACACAAAAATGAATCACCCTCATGTTTTAATCAGCCTCATGTTGTTTCAAACCTCTCTTTCTGTGGAACATAAAAGAAGATATTTTGAGAATTTTCTCAGCTGTCCATACAATGGATCATTTTCACATTTTTGGGGTTCTTAGAAATGGAAATTGCCATACTTGGGTAAACTTTTGGGTAAAAATGTAGCATTTCCATTTTCCGCAACAATTAAAGAGAAAATCCACAATAGCGTCCAAAAGAGGAAAAAAATATTGAAAAATTGAAAATGTCAACACGGCAGTCACTACCTCAACTGTTATATTAGGAACACAAATGCAGCAGTGTTAGTCCATAGAAGTCAATGGTAGCCAAAACATCTTATTTTCTGTTCTGTAGAAGGAAAACAATCCTACAGGTTTGTAACAACAGGAAAGTGTTTAAACGATTTGAGGATTTTCATTTTGTCAATGATGTGATGTAATGAAGACACAAAAATGCAACCTGGCCTGCTTTTGTCTGTTCTGCTGATTATGGCACTTTTCTGTCCCTTCTGAATCTCTGTCATCCATCATTTAATTCCCTCATCCCAAATGACTTTCGATTTGGTTAAATCTCAGAAAGAAATGACAAATATTGCAGCAGCAAACAAAAGAACAAACAGAAGAATCGTTGTTGTGGTTAAGGTAATAGTTATTGATATCATCACTGATTATTGTTATTATCAAAGTGCTGTACAGTACATACTAGCAATACTATAGCTGCGTGGTCACCGAATCGTCCTGTTCCGTTACCCAGCGGGAGGAGTCTGGCGTTTGTCCGCCACAGGGCCCGACCAATCCCTGGAACACGTCCTCGTTTGAGTCCAGGAGGCGGGAGCTGGAGGCGGAGAAACTGGAAGCACAGTGCAGGGAAGAGGGTGGGGACAGAGGTCCTAATGTCAGTAAAACATCCCTCCCGTTAGCTCTCTGTCCATCGGTTGTCATGGCACTGTCGCCCTCACTTAAAGTGCCCACGTCCACCTGATTAAGGTTGGTCTCGCTTCGGGTGACGGGACCGGTGCCTCTGGTGAAGCCCAAGTCGTGCCAAGCCCCCGGCGGGTGAAGCAATCCATCTGAGATAGTGTAGGTTGCAGCAGTAACACCTGCCGGCTGCGGAAGGTGGCTGCCCATGCGTGAAAACAGAAGGCCGAGCCGTCTGAAGGAGTTCTTCTTGGAGCTAGAGAAGCGTGAAAAGCGCCTCCAAGTTCGTGAAAGTGCAGGTCTTGATGGAGCCACTGAGGACAGGGAGGAGGAGGGCGAGGGGTTCTTCCTCAGTCCGTTGATCTTTGGTTTACCCTCCCTGTACGCAGACGTTGCCGCCGTCGTAGTTGTGGCCACCTCCATTCCGGAGATGGAGCGAAAGAGGGCGGAGACTCCGTACGACGGATCCGAAGGCGTAATGGTTTTTAAAGACACACCTTTGGCCCCGATGCTGCTTCCGTCGCTGTGGTGACAGGCTTCGCCATCGTCGCTCACCTCGTCTCGAAGCGTGGCCTCGCTGCTGGAGGAATAGTTCCGCCGGGGCGGCTTTCGGTTGCCGAGAAGGTCCAGAACTTCATAGCGGAAGCTGGAAATGTCCTGTTTCAGCTCCTAAAGCAGAGCATTTGTACAGTATTAAGTAATGCATTTGAAAATTGTGATTAAACATTCTTAAAGGGGTCATCAGATGCAAAATGTACTTTTACATTGTTGTTTGAAAATAAATGTGTGTTGGCAGCAGTGATGGGACAGCATTACTAAACGGCGTTACTAACGGCATTACTTTTTTCAGTAACGAGTAATCAAATGAATTACTGTTTCTCCTGTTACGATGCCGTTACTGTTACTGACAATAAAATGCAGCGTTACTACAATTGAGCTCACTAAAGCGTTTTTCATTCAAGTAGGCTCTCTCTCAACCATAGGACCTGCAAAGCTGTGCATCGTGTTGCGTTGTGTTGTTCTTCTGAGGTAAATTCTGTCTTATTCCTCTCAGCGTGTCTTCTTCCAGAAACGAAAAGTAGGAGAGATGAACCTGATAAATGTCTTCACTTTTGGTTACGGAGGTGATGTGGGCGTTTACCTACACGTCCGCGCATCTCACGTGGATGTTTACAATTTGAAAAGTGGAGCCACTTGTGGGCGTGTTTCCATTCGAGATAATGAGTTTAGATGGGAAAAACTAGAGATTGCATTGGTAACATATGGATTACTTTATCAGAGAATATTTTGTTTTCGACATGACTTACTTCATTTAAAAACATATATATACATATATTTCTCATGTCTATGAGGCAGGTATTCGCTGAGATTCAGATTCAGTTACTAATTAGTGAGAAGTAACTAGTAACTACAACTAATTACTTTTTTAAAGTACAGTAACATGCCCAACACTTTTTAATCCCTATAAATCATTAGCAAATAAACCTGATGTGAACAGAGCTGATTTAGACAGGGTAAAAAGGGTGTTGTTTTACATTACCATTGAGAAATTTTAAACATAGTATGTTATAGACTTTTCATTAAGATCCTAAAGAATCATATCAACTTGTGGAAATTGGGCATCCGCTTTAAGCGCTTTGAACATAAACATGATCTTTTGACATATACAAGGTCATTGTACTATAAAAACATCCTGTAAGTTTCAGAACTCAAAACTTTTTCGTTAATCTAAAACGACAGGTTGTGGAATGTGTCACTTTATGATGTAGCAGTGTGGCTAAACACCGCCTCCACAGAAGAAGATTAACGCCTGCTTCTACATCACTGCCTGCATAGCCCTGCCCACCAATTCGCACAGGCAAATGCAGATCTACGCAGAAACCAAACGATAAAGATGCCTCTGAAGACAACATGATGCTATGCAGTGCCAATTATGGAAAAACACCAAAACAAACAAGGAAAAACAAACAAGTCTTTGCATCGCCTTCCTTCTGATCCCAACATTAGGAATGGGTGGATGAACCTTATTTTTGTAATCAAGTTCCAGACTGTGTCAGTTTGAACTTGGTTCTTTGTTCACTTCATTTTACCGTAGACTGCCTTACAAACAAGGCACAATTGGATTTTCAGAAAGATTGAAACTAAACAGCGATGCTGTGCCAAATATATTGGATCCGACAGTAATGTTTTTATTACGTGGTCACTATAGCTTTGTCTGTTATTACAGATCATTTGATATGACCTAAGTATTTATGCATTTTTAACCTGAATCACAGCAGCGGCCATCTATGAAGGATGCAGGCTGTCAAGCCTACATAACTGTTAGCCAATCATAGCAGGGGGAGTTTACTTTTGAGTCTACAATCTGCCACGCCTATTCAAACAGAGCGTTTAGATGAGGGGGGTCAAAGCAGGACAGAAAATAGCTTATTACTTCTAAATTATGTTTTTGATGTAAATATCTCAATAACATAACAAATGGACCTCAGAGAACAGTACAAAATAATAAAAAGGCAGTTCAAGGCCCCTTTAAATATAAAAGAAGATCTGCAGATTTTCTGTCAACGCTGGGGCATTTAAGAATGATTACTTGTGTCAGTGTTTCTGTTTGTAAGCATGCATTTCCTGATATTTATGCAAGATAAACAGTGGGCAGTCAATTTTAGAAGCACCTTAAAATTCTCCTCCGTCAGCCCTTCGCTTGTCTTGGCGCTGCGGATCATGGACGCCACATACCTCTTCACTAGACTACGGATGACCTCCTGAGGGTTGAAGGAGAAGAAGAGAAAGCAAACGATCAGACAGAACTCTCTAATCTTGTTAATCTGAAAATGTAGCGCTGGATCTTTGGTGTGACGGTGCAAGGGAAAAGAGAGACAGGGAAAACAAAGCCAGAGGCGAAGCAATGTAATGCAATTACATGCACATTGTTTGTATTCTCGCATGTGTGTAATTGCAGAGCTTTATCTGCTGGCATACCTGATAATGCTGATTCTGTATCAGCCTGTCAGCATGCTTTTCCTGAAAGGAGAAACAGATATTTATACTGTAATTATGCAGGGTAATTGAGCTTATTAACTAATCAAATACATGCCACTTTTATTTATTTGTTTATGTAATTATTAATTGAAATCCCAGGGTCATTCACAAGAAGCCCTGCCATTTGTGTGCTCTGAGTTCCCATTACTTACAGCTGACTTATTAGCAGGGCACTTAGTTTAAATCAGTTACAATATAATGTAATGAACTTAAATTAATTTAAATTGATTTGTTTTTTTTTTTGTGTTTGTTTGACACCCAATATCAATGTTCCCATTCATCATGATCAACATTCAAATGACAGAATAATAAACCATATTTGAGTAAACTGTGGTTTTATTGTAATGAAAAAAATCATGATATATAATTCTTTTCACTGTTAGTGTAATGTTTCTTTGGGAAATTTGTTGATTTCTGTTGACTTCATGTTTATTATGACACCAAATTTAAGTGGTTGACATCATAAAAAATATAGAATTACATTTCTGTTACCACTTTATTATATGTATTTTTTGGAAATATGTATTTTGTTGATTTTCGTTGATTTCATGATTATTCTGACACCAAATGTAGGGGTTAACATCAATAAAAAATAAAATAAACTTTCTGTTTCCACTATGTTTATATTTATTTGTTTATTTGTTTATTATTATTATTATTATTATTATTATTATTTTAAATGTGGATTTTGTTGTTTTTTGTTGATTTCATTATTATTCTGACACCAAAATTAGGGGGTTAAAACCACTCTGTTAAATTTATGTTGATCTTTTTTTTCTTTTTTTTTTTCTTTTTGGAAATGTGGATTTTGTTAATTTCATGATTAATTTGACACCAAATTTAGGGGGTTAAAACCATTAAAAAATAGAATTAAATTTGTTCATCTTTATTTACATTATATGTATATGAAATTATGAAATCAATCAAAATCAACAAAAGTTCCAATATATTTAAAATAAATGAAGTAATTTTTAAATTTTGTTGATTTTTATTGATTTCATGATTATTCTGATACGAAATTTAGGGGGTTAACATACACATCATAGGAGGTTTACAATTATATATTGGTCTCAACTCACATTATATTCAACATAATATATTTAATTAGCATATTTTTAGCATAAGAGATAAATAAAAAAGGGGAAAAAGATTTTAAAGTTATTAAAATAAGTCTCTTCCTCTCTTTCAGCTCACCAAGACTGCATTTATTTGATCGAAGGCACATTAAAGCAGTGATAAAGTGAAATATTGTTACAATTTAATGAAATATTTTCTATTTGAAAATGTTTAAATTTATTACTTTATTATTCCAGTTTTAAGCTTCAGAATTCGATATATTGATTTGCTACTCAAGAAATATTTGGGGTTTTTTAAGCTGAAAACAGTTATGCTGCTGAATATCTCTGTGGAAAATACATTCTGTGATGAATAGAAAGTTCAAGAGAATATCATTTATTTAAAACATTTGAACGGTAGTGTATAAATTGAGCTAATGGTGTTGGAAAAAATAATAGTTTGACCACATGATTAAGACAAATGTTGTATCTGTTGATGCTGTTGATCCTCTGGTAGGACATGGCTGATGCAAAATGCTCCAAAAATATCTGACATTTAAAAGACTGAGTAACTAATTTCATGAAGAACAATTTGGTTTTCTTTCCTATCTTTCCTATCACATCGACAATGGGAGAATCAATCAAAATTCTCGAATGCAATTTCATTGCAAATTGTCACGTGCAGTTGGCTAGATACTCCCTGCCCAGCCATCCTGCACTGTATTGAGAAGTATTAGACCTACAGATGCTTTCCACCTGGAATGCTGATATTTGTACACTCCAAAAACCTGGACAAAAATCTGACGTGCACTTCCACATGCAGATAAAGGGATTCTGATTTTGCAGTATGAGCTGAGAGATTCTTAGTATTCTTATCAGATATTGCAGGAAAGCTGCTCTCCTCTTAGCTCTACATGTAGGCAGCTTTATATAATGATCAAGGTTTGATCCCAGCTCAGCAACGCCAGCAAACATGTGGGAGAGAGTTTTGAGTGAGTGTGCTTCGGCTGTGTGTGTGTGTGTGTGTGTGTACATGAATGATAGTGTGAGAAAGCGAAAGAGAGAGTGTGCATGAGCATCTGTATTGATGCAGGCCAATAAAGGCCGTGCAGAGAGATGGATTTGTAATAAAAGTGCGTCAGGTGGAACAAGAGAGGATATATTCGAAACAGAGATGACGAGAGTCCCGGGAGTTTCACGGGGAGTTGCATGGCAACACGGGAGGTTAAACTCCAGACAGACTCAGGCCATGTTACACTTCATTACATCATCAAAGGAGAAACAGAAACTTGTTGAATTAAAAAAAAAAGTTCCTTTATATAAGTTTAATTAATTTATATGAAACTCCACTTCACTGATTCAACTGAAATTAAATTTGCTACCATGAAGCCAATAGTTGAAGTTGGGGGAGGGGGGCTGACAAGCTGGTTGTGACGTCAAAAAAATAGCAAAGACCTGTCTCATGAATATTAATTAGGCCATGCTGACGTTGCTAGGTAACCATGCTGGTTATCTAACCTAATTAATATTCATGCACCAAGCCTTTGCCATAGTAGGACTGATAAATGGTTAGTTGACATTAAATGCACCTGTTAAACATGTTACACACAACTAAAGCTATTTTAAAACGCATGTCACTAGTCATTTTCAAATAATGATACATGTGGTTTTCTTGACCTCTTTTTAGAGACACAGAATAATTGTACTTTTAAAAATTCATGCTGCAAGACCATGTAAAAGAATCTGTTGAAGACAACCCATGGTGATCAATTTTCACTGTTCAAAAGTTTGGGTTCAGTACGAGTTTTTTTTTTAAAGAAAATAATATTTTATTTAGCAAGAATGCATAAAATTCATATAAAGTGACAGTAAAGACATGAAAAATGCATCCTTCTAAAACATAAAAGACTTTGAAAAACATCTTACAGACCCCCATTTTGTTCTCTACATACCCATGTTTAACATATAATCTTGATGTTAATAAAAAGAAAGCATAATATGTGACCCTGGACTGCAAAACCAGTCATAAGGGTCCATTTTTTTAAACTGATTTATACACCATTAGCTGAATTAATAAGCTTTCCATTGATGTATTGGTTTGTTAGGATAGGACAATATTTGGGAGAGATACAACTATTTGAAAATCTGAATCTGAGGGTGCAAAAAAAATCAAAATATTGAAAAAATTGCCTTTAAATTTGTCCAAAAGTTCTTAGCAATGCATATTACTAATCAGAAATTAAGTTCTGATATAATAACGGTATGAAATGTACAAAATATCTTCATGGAACATGATCTTTACTTAATATCCTAATGATTTTTTGGCATAAAAGAAAAATGTATAATATTGACCCATACAATGCATTTTTGGCTATTGCTACAAATACACCTGTGCTACTTAAGACCAGGGTCCAGGGTTACATATGTTTGAGTTATATAGTATTGTAGACATACGATACCAGTCTATAGTAGAATATTTAATCTCAGAAATGACAAAACTGTAATAGCAACCAATTAGCACCAAATCATTTTAAATTATTATAAATGATTATAAAATGTTTCTCAACAGCATCTTGATTTGAAAATCATGCTGGATTTTTAAGCAGCTGTCTTTGTTAAAGTCAAAGGTTTTTATATGTATTTCTCTCACCCGGTGATACCTGAAAGTAATGCATGATTATACCAGTCTAAATACAATTACTGCATCCCACTATGAGTCAAAAACCAATAGTTCAAAAGCAATAAAAATGTAAATGAGCTATTTTAGCATTCAGTGTGCTGATATATGTGTGTGGTTGTGCTGTTAGTCATTGTAATGGGTAATCAGTTACACAATGAGCGAGCTGCATTGTGCTTAAAGTGTAATTTAAACCAGAACCACATGATCAGATTCAGATGAAATGTTCAGTGAGAATGTTCAAATGGATTCAGCTTGTTTTCTTTACCGTAAACTCCTTCAAATTCTCATGTTTATGGGGGTCTTCTTCAGGCGGAGCAGGCTCCGACCCGCAGAGCCGCCCGTGCACCCATCGACAAAGGTACCAGAATGACTTAGGACTGGGGATGATGTTGAACGGTGGGGGGAGTGTGCCACCCTCATCGAAATAACTCATCCACAGCTTGGTTCGAGCAAACTTCCACTCGATGTCAGCATGGTCCTAAAGCAGAGTCACAAATAAATTAATACGAACTGAATAATAATCAGTGAAGTGTGAGATAATCAATCAATGTATCCAGTATGTATTTCAAAAAAGAATATTTATATTACACAGTTATATAATTTGAAAAAGCTATAAATAAGAATTTGTTACGAAGATCAATTTCTAGCAAGGATGCATTAAACTGATCAAAAGTAACACACTAAAGACATGTTACAGAAGTTTTCTATAAATGCTATTCTTTTGAACTTTATGTTCATCAAAGAAAAACAAAAAATCACAGTTTCCACAAAAATATTACACAGGAAAAACTGATAATAAGAAGAATTGTGTCTTAAGCACCAAATCTGTATATATTTCTGAAAGATCAAGTGAAACTGATTCTTTTTTTTTTTTCATCACAAGAAAAAAATACATTGTAATGTATACTGAAATAGAAAACATTATTTTAAATTGTACTAATATTTCACATTATTACTGTTTTTGGCATATTTCTAAAGAAATAAATAAAGCCTTGATGACCATGAGACTTTATAAAACATTTTAAAAAAATGATTTAAAAAAAAGATTAAAAATTGTCAGCCTCAAACCTTTCCAATACTAAAAAAGCCTCCACTTTTCAATACTAAAAAATCTAAGAATGTGAAAAAGAGTTTCTATTCATCAAAAAAGTCACCTTTAAAGGATTACTTGACTTCCAGAATAAAATTTCCTGAGAATTTACTCACCTCTATGTCATCCAAGATGTTCATGTCTTTTTTCTTCAGTCGAATAGAAAGGAATGTTTTTGAGGAAAACGTTGTTCCAGGATTTTTCTCCATATGGTGGACTTCAATGGGAGCCAATGTGTTGAAAGTCCAAATTGCAGTCAAAATGCAGCTTTAAATGGCTCTACACGATCCCAGCCTAGGAATAAGGGTCTTAGGTAGCGAAACAATCACTCATTTTCTAAGAAAACTAAAATTTATATACTTATTAACCACAAATGCTCATCTTGCACTAGCTCATAGCTCAACTTTACACATTACGTAAGTAAATTGAAAAGGTCACAAGTGATGTAGACGGAAGTACCGACCCAGTGTTTACAAAGCAAACGTGCAAAGAAAGTTAAACGCCCTATACAAAAAAGGTAAAACAATGATGTTTGATGATTTTTAAGTTGGAGGAGAAAACGAGAAGGAGTTTTTCGCCCTACCCTACCTTTTTGAACCGGAGTACACGGGTGAAGAATTAACCGCAAGTGACCTTTCCAATGTGATTATGTAAGTCGCGGACGCGCATGGCAGGGCTAGTTCAAGACAAGCATTTGTGGTTAAAATATAGAATTTTTTATTTTTTTTAGAAAATGGCTGATCATTTAGCGAGATAAGACCTTTATTCATCGTCTGGGATCATTTCGAGCCCTTTGAAGCTGCAATTTGGACCTTCAACCAATTGGCTCCCACTGAAGTCCACTATATAGAGAAAAATCCTGGAATGTTTTCCTGAAAAACCTTTATTTCTTTTCGACTGAAGAAAGAAAGGCATGAACCATTGTATGACATGAGTAAATTATCAGAAATGTTTTATTCTGAAAGTGAACTAAACTAGTTTGTTCTATGGGAACATGCTTGCAATTTGTTGGCCAATCATCTGTGTACTTGTGTATAATAAAGTATATTTCTGGCTTTTTGAATTATTGTGGTCAGTACTCACAGCGATAAGCTGGTAGGAGTTATTCATCATAGCGATGAGCATGTTGAGTAGGACCACCAGTGAGATGACGTTGTAGGTGCCAAACATGGTGGCTCCGACAAACTCTGTGAACTCGTGCCGGGCTTTCACATTTGTGACATACAGATTCAGTAGGCCAAATACTGACCAGAACAGTGACTGAAGCGTTTCAAATAACCTGAAAGATGCATATATAGGGAGAAACAGAAGCCAAGAAAGGGAGAGATAAAAAAAACAGGAATCAGAATAGCACAACAACATTTCATGTCATCAATGTTTAAATTCATTTTGTGGTTGTTTAGGTTTATTAAGTTATATCTCATTCCAAGTAACAAGACAATATATATTATATATATTTTCATATTCTCACATTGCTATATTTATTCCATTGCTGTTCCATTTAGAAACTTTGAATTTGTTTCCTTGCACTGACAGTCTGAAAATCTATTTAAAATTTAATGAATCTCACAAACTGGTGGTTTGCACACACACAAACACGCACAAACAATACAATTCGAGACTGTCAGAGTTGTGTAAATAACTCTGCTAGAAGCTACAGCATTGCAATGTACAGCATCAAAAGTTTCAGAAAGCAATGTCTGGCTGCCTCTAAGATTTAAGGTTTGTGTGTCTACAAACTCCCTTAGGGTGAAAGGAATTGTGATTTTTTCGTTGCATTAAATATTCAACATCGTCAGCTTTCATCAAAGTCTTGGCAGAGATAAATATAATGTGGTTTCCTGAAAATAGGAAAAAGGAGTTACAGCAGAACTGAAAGGACATAGCACTCTGGATCACCCATGGAAGCAGGTATTGACTGTGTTTGATAGAGTTTGATGGGAGAAACTTCAGTGGTACAGACATATAAAAGAAACACACAGCAAGAGTTGAGAGAACACTGACAACGAAAAGGGCTGTGTCTGGGAATCCATTGTGACGGGTGAGAAAAATCCTTTTATTTCGTGTTTGTAACAGACTTGTAATGTCTTACTTAACTCCCAACAGCACAGTGGCAGCCTTGGCTATCTATCTATCTATCTGTCTATCTGTCTATCAGTCAGTATATGCTTGATGGATATGCTTAAAACTTGATGGTTGATCTATTTAAATCCATGTTGCTAAAAATGTAACAAGACAGCCCCTTACTTTAAATGGTCATGACATTTCTGAGTAGGGCATCGATATATCTGTGTGCAAGCTGTGAATAGTGGTGTCCATTTTGAACACATGGGCCAGATTTAGAGAGCTGCATCCATGTTATATTTTTGGCACATTCAATGTCACTGATACAATAAACGAATAAAAAATAAAGCGTGGCCGGCACCTAAACCGCAGGACTGCCGTGACAGCCATGCCGTGGCGGAGCCCTAATGGAGGCACACAGGTTTGCCTCAAGCACCTCACTGACTTGTCAGAGATAGTGACATAACAACTGGCAGCCCACTAGAGCCAGCAGCCCTCCACATCCTGAGCCGATTCAGCCGACATTTGGCATTTGAAGCTTTCGAAGTGAAAGGCCAAAATAATACGGAGAAGACATGAATATGTTCTGAGTGTACTGGTGTGTGTAAGATCTGTCCTCAGAAAACTGTTTTGCCTCTATGCACTAAAAAAATACTCTGAAGCTGAATTTTTCTAGTAAAAACATACTTAAATGTATATATATATATATATACATACACAGTATCTCACAAAAGTGAGTACACCCCTCACATTTCAGCAATCAAGTATATCTTCTCAAGGGACAATACTATAGAAATTAAACTTTGATATATTTTAGAGTAGTCAACGTGTCTCAATTCTCTCATACTGACCACTGGATGTTCAACAAGGCACCTCATGGCAAAGAACTCTCTGAAGATTTGAGAATTAGAATTGTTGCTTTTCACAAAGATGGCCTAGGCTATAAGAGGTTCAGTAACAACCTGAAACTGAGTTACAGTACTGTGGCCAGGGTCATACAGAGGTTTTCCAAGACGGGTTCCATTCGGAATAGGCCTCGCAAGGTTCGATCAACGAAGTTGAGTGCTTGTTCTGTGCGTCAGGTGCAGAACCTGGCTTTAAAAAAAAGATGCATGGGCCAGCATTGCTTTAGAGGTTGCAGAAGTAGAAGGTCTGCTTGTCAGTGTTCAGACCATACACTGCACACTGCAACAAGTCGGTTTGCATTGGCGTAATCCGAGAAGCCTCTTCTGAAGCTGGCTTACAAGAAAGCCTGCAAACAGTTTGCTGATGACAAGCTGTCCAAGAGCATGAATTACTGGAACCATGTCCTATGGTCTGATGAGACTAAGATAAACTTGTTTGGCTCAGATGGTGTCCAGCATGTGTGGTGATGCCCTGGTGAGAAGTACCAAGAAAATTGTGTCTCTCCTACAGTCAAGCATGGTGGTGGTAGCATCATGGTCTGGGGCTGCATGAGTGCTGCTGGTACTGGTGAGCTGCGGTTCATTGAGGGAAACATGGATTCCATTATGTACTGTGCAATTCTGAAGCAGAACATGATGCCTTCCCTTCAGAAACTGGGCCGAACGCCAGTTATCCAACATGATAATGACCCCAAACACACCACCAAGAAGACAAAATAAACGGTTTAATCAAAATAACCCAACTGCAGTTTGACTGAGATTAACTGAAATGCACAATAAAAAATATGATTTTTGAAAAAAAAAAAAAATAATAATAATAATAATAACGCCTCTTGTGTTCGTGCGCATTCACAAATCAGGCTGAATGAACAATATAATGGCGTTAATGGAAAGACTCATTTATAAAAGTAAGTAACCACTTTGTTACGTCAAAATAAGACTTGAAATGACGTGAAAACGTGATCTAGTGGAAGTTTTTAGTGTGCAATCAGCTTGGTGAAATTTAAAGTAAATTTCGGTGTCTGTGACCAATATTTACAGAGCTTTGATGACTGATGATCCAAAAAATTCAAAAATAGTTAAAAGGTAACACTAAAAAATTAATTGCTGAACATAAGTTCACAAATAAAAAAATATATTATTTAAAGTGTTACTACCTTAAGTTATTATTTTGGAATAAATGCATAAAAACACTAACTTCATGAAATTCATACTTGGCTTTAATAACTAGGACATTGGTGACACTGTTAATGTAAACATATAATGGATTTTTTTCTTTTCTGATAGTGTAAGTAATGCTTATTTAACCAAGAAAAGGTTACTTTTAGTAACCCTAAAGTGAAAATATCAGCAAATAAATAGTACATGTTTCCAACACAAGCTTAACATAAGGAAAAAAGCTAACAGGGTATGCTTTTCTGGAAAAACAGAAAAATACTTTTAGCAATGTGTCTTTATGAAAGGCCCAAGTCACATGGAATGTCAAAGACTTTAATCTGTGAAGGAGAGTCTCGCTGACTGAACTCAGAAAAACACCACAGGAAGCCTGAAGGAGCTCGTGCTGCTTCAGATGTGATATGGGTTGAGGGATTTGATATCTCGGTGTGGTAATGCCACATACAGCTCATATGCAGCTGCAGGCAAAAAAATGAATTCTGATGGAAATGCAAGAAAATCCCCAGACGTTTCAACAACATGCTCATGTTTCAGGTGTTTATATTTCACAGAGCAGCTGCAGTTTTCTGAGAGACACAGCACAGATTTATTCTTCTTTCTCAGCGTTTGCTCTCATAAATATTCACGAGCTGATTCTTGAAACTGCGTTATTGTGCAGTGTTGGATGATTGTGTGGTTATCGATGTGTCATTGATCAACAAATCACTGAAAAAGCAAGAGGTCTTGATGAATATGCAGAAGCGGCATCAGCGCTGCCCTATCAGATATTGACTGCGGCTGACCTGGAGTTGCAATGCCGGAAAGGATTAATGTATGCTGCACACAAACAGTGTTGAGAAGCTTCCTTGAAACAATCTAACATTTTCCAAACAGGGATAAGGCTTCACAGAAGTCAAAAATGAATCTGAATCATTGTTTTTAAATACTAAATAAACAAAATAATACAACAAACAGATGTCAGGGTGAAAACTTACGTAGAG
This sequence comes from Labeo rohita, assembly GCF_022985175.1. Taxonomy (NCBI): domain Eukaryota; kingdom Metazoa; phylum Chordata; class Actinopteri; order Cypriniformes; family Cyprinidae; genus Labeo; species Labeo rohita. The sequence goes on along the minus strand of NC_066869.1, from coordinate 41,917,699 downwards.
AATGCATTGTTCTGTTTCTCGCAGCGAATCCCCTTGCAGTGGTTGGGTTCATCTGCCGCTTCGGTCTCATAGTAAAAATAAAGCTGGTTGAGTCCATTGGCAAAGGCCAGCAGCACTAGACAGTAGATGAAGAGGAACTTGAGGATGTCCAGCAACATGCGGCCGAGAGAAATCTGGAGCGGGCCCAGGTGAGAGTTGGCCGTGAAGAGGGAGATAAGCCGAAGCGAGCTGAAGATGTTAGCGATGGCAAACAAAGCCTCAGCGATCAGCGTCGGATGCCACATCTCCCATTCCTCTCGTGGACGAGAACTGTTATACTGGGAAGGACAAAAAATTAATTATTTAGTTTTTTACTGTTAGAACTATGTGCCACTTCAGTGCACTAAAATAAGCACAAAACCCTGTGTGTTAGGTTTGAAATGCACTTTACACAAGTATGTAAATGCCAAGTTCTGTCATGAAACTCTAGATGGCGCAGGCTGATGGGTCATTAACGCAAGCATTAAAGCTGATTGGTTCATGTTGCATATGCAGCCAATGAGCTTGCTACTTTACATTTAACTGGCTGGTTAGCATTCACTAGAGCATTTTGCAGCGCGATTTCAGAATTCCTCTGAAATCCTACAACTTCCCCAGCTCCATCTGTATAGATCTGCTATAACAACAGCAATAACAACACTGTAAAAAAAAACAAAAAAAAAACACAATTTGTCGAGTCAACTTCAAATAATTTGTTACCCTGCCACCTTTAAAATTTAAGTTCGGTCAACTCAAAAGTTTAGTCACCTTAAAATGTTAATATGTGAGTTGACTAAACCAAAAATTTTGTTTGTTCATTTTAAAAGCTAGGCTTGTTACCAGGCCTAGCTTAAAATTTTAAGTTGAATCACTTACTACAACTTAACATTTCAAGTTGACTAAACTTTTTTGAGTTGACTGAACTTAAAATTTTAGGGCAGCTGGGTAACAAATTATTTTAAGTTGACTCAACAAATAGTTTTTTTACAGTGCAACAGCAGCAGCAATTCAGCAGCAGCAACGTAGCAGATCTATTCCGCCAAGACCAAATTTGAGAGTCATGATAGAAACACAATGCAATAGTAGTGCAAGACTCTTATGCTCACCAAGGCTGCACTTATTTAGTCAAAAATACATTAAAATAGTAATATTGTGAAATACAAATCAAAAATACCGTTTTCGATTTAAACTTTTAAAATATAATTCATTCTTGTGATGTCAAAGCTTAATTTTCAGCATCTTTGGTCTTCATTGTCACATGATCCTTCAGAAATCATTCTAATATGCTGATTTGCTGCTTAAGAAATGTTTCTTATGATTATCAATGGAAGCGCTACATATTTTTACATTTAGTGTATGTGCACTGGGACCATGCTTACAGATGGTTGGCCAAGTATTTGTGCATTTGTGTAAAGTCCACTTTTAGCCTTATTCACATACTTTAACACCCACAGTCCAACATAACCAGGTGCTAAATGCACTGGTATAGCACTGCATCATGCAAATTTAAATTCATTGCCAAGTCACAGTCATTTGTTTCTGGGCAAATAAGCCTCCTTTTTATGCAAATGTGGCTCAATCGTGAATGGATTGGCTTATTTGCCTGATGCAGTTAGAAGGGATGTTTGTGTACATTTTCAAGTGATCAAGGCAGCAGTAATTCATCAAATGATGATCAAAAAGGAGAAGAGCGTGATAACTATCATGTATCTAGACGTGCTGTGTAGTCAAGCACAATTTTGGCATTTTTAAGAGTTGTTTCAAATGCCTGGATTGCAGTAAATATTGCAATGCAATTTGAAATCAGCGCTAATTTTGCGGGCGTGTTTGCACCATTACCTGATTTGCACAATTCCTTGAGTGAATGAGGTGCTGTAACAATACAGACAACAGATGCAAATGACACAACACTATCAGTAGGTTCAAATCAAATGGTTTGGTGAAGAATAATGGAAAAGTTCAAGTGTGCAAGTTCTTTCATTATTTTTTGTTCTGGATATGCCTCAGTCTTTTTCCAGGCTTTTGAGTCAAAAGTCTAACGGGTTCTTAAGACATTTCCTGAGCTTTTGCCTTGCATAACTTCACTTGAGGGTGGAACGAGACGCCTTCTCCCCTCAGCACCATCCCTCAATTCCATGTTTCAGTGGGCAGAGAAATAAGGCTGGCTTTTCAGTGCCAGGCATGGCTGAGCTCTTCTTGCTTGAAATTCTGTTCTCTATTGGGACTAAGACCACAATATTAACTGTCTAATAAATTCCCTCTACACAGAAAAAAATGGCGTAGAAACAATTTTCTCTCAGAAATTGCTAGTAAATTTCACAAACAATGAAAAGACACAGCAAGTGTAAAAAATGTCTTTTTTTTACAGTGTATTCCCACATTTAGAAAACATACTACAAAATGATAATACATGTAGACAGGAACATTCACACATACATTTATAGCTTGTAAATGTAATTCTTGAGAACGTGCTCAAACACAAAACAGAACATAAATTATATGGCTTGGACCATTTATCATCTCACACATGTATGCACACACACACACACTCATGTAGGCTGGAACCCCTTCCATGCAGGGTGACTAAGACAGCTGCAGATGGTCATGAAGTCTGGAGTGTGTCTGCGTGCATGTGCTCGCGTGCATTCGAGTGTGAGTGTGGATGACTGAACCGACAGCAAAACAATTACGGAGGAGCTCACCTTGACATACGCGACGATCTTTAAAGATATAGTGGCCAAATAGAGAGAATTCATGGCAAAGTCCATCAGGTTCCACCAGTCATGGACATACTCATTAAAACCTCCATCCCACATCTCCTTGATCTCAGCCCATATAAAGCCTATGAGCAAAACACATAAGCATACAGGCATAAACTTGGAAAACAGAAAATATTGCCTATTTGAAAATATTGTTAATTCATTGCATCAGTTTTTATAATTGCATATATATTGGATGATATTGCATTATTAATTATGCATGCTTATTACCCTTACATTTAGATAATAAAACACTAATAATTTTATTGCACTGTTAAATCTACTCTTTAGCAAACTCTCAATGAAATTCCATTCATATAGCACATAATGCATAATGAATAATGAATAAAACATAATGAATTCACTTGTAGATTTGCTTTAGTTTTTTGAGTTTTAAATAATTTATTTTATCAGTTGATATTAAAAATTTATTTGTGCATACTCATTTCCTGTACATTTACATTTAGATTAGCTTTGCCATCATCTAACACTCACTTAAAGTTAACATTTAGAAATACTCATAATTTAACACTTTAATAACACAGTTATCTTAGTAATATTAATAAATATATATACACTACCTCACAAAATAACAGTAAGATTTGTTTTTTAAAAGAAGTCTCCTAAGTTCACCAGTCTTGCTTTTATTTGATCCAAAGTACAGCAAAACTGTATTTTTATTATTTACAATAACTGTTTTATATGTTTTATTGCAGTGATTTCAAAGCTGATTTTTAGCATCATTACTCCAGTCTTCAGTGTCACGTGATCCTGCAGAAATCATTCTAATATTCTGATTTGCTGCTCAAAAAACATTAATTAATATTATTATTATTATTATTACTATGTTGAAAACAGCTGAGTAGAATTCAGGTTTCTTTGATGAATGTAAAGTCTAAAATATAATTTTTTAAGATTATAAATGTCTTTATCATCACCTTTTATTAATTTAAAGCATCCTTGCTAAACAAAATTATTAATTTCCATAATTTCTTTACACAAACTTTTACTTTGGATGCAATTCATTGCGATGAATAGATTCGACAGCCCTATTAAATATCCATTATTAATACTGTACACGTGCCTACATTTACTTGTATATTTATTTGTTTTTAGTGTTTTGTTTTTAGACATTTTAAATTTAGACAAATGATCACTGTATTTTAATTTTAACAATTTATTGGTTACCGACTATAATAAGACAATAATCTTCTTTGTAATAATTTCCTTTGGGATACTTTGTATCAAACTAAATTTTCATGCAGCTGCACACTATCCACTGTTAATATTATATATTTTATTAAATATCTGCATGAGACAAACTTTAAATATTGCAAATTAAATCAAATATTTCAATTGATGTTGGTTATTTCGGATGGATTCAATATAAGTCAACATCAGAGAAAAATGCCTAAAAACACAAATACATATCACACCAAAGGTAAAATAAAACACAAAATAAAGTTCAGTTTAGGCAAAAGTTCAGGCTTAATTAGTTGCAGAACTTTATTACTTAGAGTTAAGGATTAAGTAAAAATCCCTGACCAGTATATTTGAAGGATATCAGTACAGTGTTGACTTGCACACAAGTTTCATAATATATTTCATTAACAAAATGTATACAAGCTATATGACCTACATCCCCATCACACATCCAATCATACTCACCCAGCACCCAAGGTAGTATCATCCACTCCACCACAGTGGGTGGAGGGCCCTGCATGTGTAGGTTGGTGCGTGCTATGTGCTGTGAGGCTAGGAGGAGGAGGAAGAGGAAGGTGAGGTAGGAGGCTGTGTGGCAAATAAATTTGATGAAGGGTTTTTTGATGAAGAGCCCCAGCGTGCTTTTTGGAGCCAGTAGGTAGACCAGCGAGAAGACAGGGAAAAGCAGGCCGATAATGAAGCACATGACCAGCTTAACTGCCCAGTGACGGCGCCGCCAGCCAGGAAAGCCATCATACCATAGTGTGGCCAAGAGCTGCTGACAGTTTGGCTGTGCCACAAACTGGAGAAAAAAAAGAGAGAGATTTGTAAATGGATTTTAAAGGATTTGTAAATGCTTGTGCATAATGGCAACCGTACGCAGAAGGACCAATTAACTGTGAGAAAAAGGAGCATTATTTATGCCGACAAGAATGAGTAATCTTTCATCTATCCTACAGATGGGTAAAACTACATATTTTCATAATCCATTTGTTGGTGGGAGGTATGATTGACTAGCTGATCTTGAGGAAAATCTGTATAATTAGGGCAAACCAGATCCAAATGAGATATGTTTCTTGACATTCACAAGATGTGTTGAAAAAAATGTTTCAACTTCACATGCCATCTTTAAATATCCAACACTCATTGTGCAAACATTTAAAGGATTAGTTCACTTCTAAATCCTGCATATACTCACCCCTATATTCTCTAAGATGTTCATGTCTTTCTTTCTTTAGTCTAAAAGAAATTAACATTTTTAAGGAGAACATTCCAGGATTTTTCTCCATATAGTGAACTTCAATGGGGATCAGCAGGTTGAAGGTCCAAACTTCAGTTTCAGTGCAGCTTCAAAGGGATCTGCAGGATCCTAGCCGAGAAATATGGTTCTTATCTAGTGAAACGATCAGTCATTTCCTAAAAAAAATTAAAATGTATATACTATTTAACCACAAATGCTCATCTTGCACTAGTTCTGCAATGCGCGTCTAAGACTTAACAAATTACGTAATCATGGTTAATTCTTCATTTGTGTACTCCAGTTCAAAAAGGTAAGGAAGGGACAAATTCCATCTAATTTTCTCCTCCTACTTCAAAATTGTTTTACCTTTTGTTTTTTGGCGTTTGGCTTTCTTTGCACGTCCACTTTGTAAACACTGGGTCGGCACTTCCGCCTATGTCACGTGTGACCTTTCCAGACCTTTCACATAATGTTTGAAGTCGTGGACGCACAGCTAGTGCAAGATGAGCATTTATGGTTAAAAAGTATATAATTTTTTTTTTTTTTTTTAGAAAATTACATATCATTTTGCTAGATAAGACCCTTATTCCTCAGATGGGATCGTGTAGAACCCTTTGAAGCTGCACTGAAATGGCAATTTGGACCTTCAACCCGTTGGTCCCTATTGAAGTCCACTATATGAAGAAAAATCATGATTTCTTCCTCCAAAATCCTTATTTTTTTTCAACTGAGGAAAGAAAGAACATCTCGGATGACAAAGGAGTAAGTAAATTATCAGGAAATAATTAATTCTGGAGTGAACGACCCTGTTGAAAAAAACAGCATATGCTGGTTAGGTAGGTTTTGAAGCATGGATGCTGGTTTTAGCTGGTTTAAGCTGGTCCTCAATTGGTTTATGCTGGTCCTTAGCTGGTTTAAGCAGGTCCTTAGCCGGTCAAGTGCTAGTCTTAAGCTGGTCCTGTTTAAGATAAGGACCAGCTTAAACCAGCTCAATCCAGCTCAATCAATATATGCTATTTTTTTTTCAACAGGGTACTCTGTTTGACGCATGAATAGAAATCATACGTTATCGCTTTATAATGCATGGATTTTTTAATGATATATGCATTAAAGGGGTTATGATGCGATTTAATGTTCGTGCATATTTAAGATCTGTAAAGCTGCAAAGATTAAAGCTTCAAACCCAAAGAGATATTCTTTATAAAAGTGAACACTCATCCATGCCTTCCTAAAATGCCTATTAATCTCACTGTAGCATTGTTGCCACCGCCTCCATGCCGCGGAGATGCTGTGTGTTTCATTACAAAAGCAAAACTACTTTGTTTGGGCTTCCAAAAGAGGACACAACTAGAAATCAGTGGTTAAACACTGTTTCAGAACAGTGCAACCCAAATATTCGAGCGTGTGCAGTGCATTTTACAGAGGACTGTTTCCTGAACTTGGGAGAGTTTGCTGTCCTTCCAACTTTGCAAGGACAGTCTGTCGCTTCTGACTCACAGCCTGTAAGTATGTTTTCATATTTAAAGAAATTGCTACTGTCTATTCAAATGCGAGTTTTGAGCAGTGTAGAGAAGCGCTTGTTGTTTGTTGTTTCTACAATCACAAATGCAGACATGGTTTTATGTTTACGTGGCACAAAATAATGTGATTTATTATTCCTTAAATGACGTAAACACATTTATGAAAATGATCTAGCATGTACATTTATTGCATAAACATATCTCGCTTTAAAGAACAGACAAATACTGTGATTCATTTCTCTGCATTTGTTGTTGATTGAACCATGTGTGTTAACACATTTAGCTCTGAAATGTCACTCATGGTTTGCAGCTGAATATGAATGTGGTGACAGGAAGACAAACAGAACTGGCAAATGCAAACAGCACTATTATCATTATATTCCTGAAGGAAAGGTTTACTCATCTTATTTATGCCATTCCAAACCCTTCTGACATTCTTTCTTCCGTAGAACACAAAATGTCATTTAAAATAATGGTTGAAGCATGCAGTGACAACGAAAGCGAGCTGTCAAGCTTCGAAAAGTACACAAAAGTATCATAAATTGGTACACATTCGGAGCCCTTTTAAGCCATGTGATAACATGTAAACCGTTAACCACAGAAAAACTTCACTTTTCTGTCATTTAAAAGCTTTAAAGCTCTTCATTAACTTTCATTATATAAAAAAAGATTGGCCTGGAAAAACATAACAAATAAAACTGAAAATAAATAGATAAACAGATCCACAGAAGAAAATCAGTTATATAGGTTTGCAACAACACAAGGATGATTAAATTATGACAAAATACTTGTTTTAAGGTGAACAATTTCTTTAATGATGCAAGAAGCATTTCTATTATCAATCATTCTCGTGGAGGATAAATAGAGAAAAGCTTCTTCAGAGTGTAAACAAAGCTAATTACCAGTTTAGTGCATTGCTGTAAGAGACTTGCTTGCAAGAGAGCGTCCTCAGAAACATCTGCTTTGAAATGAAGCGAGCCAAGAATTGACTCGCCTCATATTTCATAGCACATTTGTGATAAGTTATCTAGTGGCTGTAATGGAAAATGCTGCGTGGGATGACAACACGGCATGATAGATGAGTAACAACTCTTTCTCCGATTTAAAAGTTTCCATTGTCGAGAGTTTCTGTAGCAAGCCTGAGAAACCAATCACTGGTTTCCCACAATCCCTCACTTAGCCTTATTGCATATATCACAAAAGGTCCCGTAGGAAAAGACAATCAACCTCCACTTAATGAAGTAAGCTAATAGAAGCACCTTAACCCCAGGGAGGGGGTGTGGAAAAGGGTAAAAAGGACACTAGAGTGAATTTAGCAAAGAGCTTCGAGAAAGGAGATAGGACAGTAATTTCCTTCAGGTTTTATTTTATAATGAACCGTTTGTGAGGCTGGGTCGTTTCCCTACGCCTGACTTGTTGGTATTTCTTCCATGGTGTGAGGAAAATGCTACAGCAATGAGCTAAATCCCTTCTTCATCCATCAATATGAACACTAACCTTCAGGCGGCCCTTTAGCTAACAACACCATTCCTCAACCTGCCCACGAAATGAGACTGATAACATCCCAGCCAGCATGCACCGCTACAGATCGTAGTAATGACTTACAACACGTGGCTCGCAAGTAAATAAATGGCGTCTTGTATTGTGACCTGTGAGAATGGCCTGAATGGCGTTCATATGTACCTCAACGTTGCATTGAAGATAAATGAAATTGGAGCACTGTAAAGATGGATGAGTTTGCTGGAGTAGTTTGCTAGACTTTGATATGAATGAATTGTTCTTGCTCACTTCCATTCCTGGGGAGTGCAAACTAAAAGCAGTGATGCTTGTAAACTAACTACATTTTTCATTACCATGACAGAAGCTCAGCTTCATAATAGGTTTTCCAGTATGAAGCTTACTTTTACCAATGAATAACAGTTTGTTGACAGAGAATGACTGAACGAAAGGAAGCATGTTGTTCTTTTAGGTTGGCAAGGAGTCAAAAAAAAAGTGCATTAAAGATCAGTCTTACTTGTGCACATAGCACTATACTTAATTTACGGATGTGGATAAATGAATAATGTCCATACACAATACAACTGACGTCAAAAGAGAGAAGCCTATTGAAAATGCATTTCTTTGTTGAGCAGTAACAGCTTTCGATGGAAGCTTATTTCCAGACGTTAATGGAGGGTAACTGGAGGAAAAAATAGATTTGCTTTGTTTTCATTTGTGTTGAAAATGTTTATGGTACTGATACATAATGTCTCAAATCTCTCGATATAAAGATTTTGAATTAGGGGTAGGCTTGCTTTGTCGAAGCTATTAAACAAAAAATATGGTTGAATTGCATTTATAAATAAATTTGTCTTTCTCAGAGATTTTTGATTTCTTTGCACACAAAAAGCATTTTCATAGCTTCAAAATATTACAGTTGAACCAGTGATGTCACATGGCCTATATTACCAATGTCTTTACTACCTTTCTGGGCCTTGAATGTGATATTTCATCAAAAATATCATATAGGAGAAGTCCACTTCCAGAACAAAAATGTACAGAAAATGTACTCACCCCCTTCTCGCATTTAAACTGCATTTTGCCGCATTTAAACTGCATTTTGGAAGTTCAAACTCGGGGCACCATAGCAGTCCATTATATGGAGAAAAATCCTAAAATGTTTTCTTCAAAAAACATAATTTCTTTATGACTGAAGAAAGAAAGACATGAACATCTTGGATGACAAGGGGGGTGAGTACATTATCTGTAAATTTTACATTTTAAATTTTAAATCTTTAATTTGTGTTCCAAAGATGAACTAAGGTCTTATGGGTTTGGAACAACATGAGGGAGAGTAATTAATGACAGAATTGTTATTTTTGGCTGAACTAACTCTTTAAACTACAATTTGGATCTTGACAAACAATCTGTAATATATGGAGGTCCCAAATTATGCAGTGCTTTATAACCAATATTGCAATAATATCTACTTTAATAGTGTTTTAGAACTAATATGTTGAATAAACGAAAAAAAAAAAAGTATTCACTTATTACTGAAATCCCATATTCGCTATTGAATGCTAGTGAATTATGCATAATGATGGTGAACAGATTCCAAAAAATCAAGTCACTAGGATGAATTAACACTATTAGTTAGGTTTACATTGAGCGACCTTTATGAGACAGGTCAAAAGGTAAACAGAAGGACAGGTTATGAGGTAATCTGTTGTTCTTCTGTCTTGTTTGACAGAAAGCGATTACAGAACAACAGATGTCCTGTTCATGTTCTGGTTGCTAGGAAGCAGTATGCTAATGAGGATTGATCTCCAGCTCTGATAATGCAAAGAGTTTAGGCTGGCTCACTCTTGAAGAGTCACTGACTCTAATGCAGAGTCAAAGAATACATTAACTTCCCCTAATGTTGTGCACATCTGCTCTGCATGATGTGCATCTGACCTGCATCACAGACTGCAACACTATTTGGATGCTGAAGTCATGCTTAAAAATGTATGAATGCATGAGATTGCAAAATATGAAAGCGGCATCTGCAAACAAATTATGTTAGAGGTTTTCTCACAGCCGACTTTACTTTTCAGACTCATTTTTGGTCACAAGGTGATTTTTAGTCTTTTTCTGAAGTCAGTTCTTCACAAATACACACCAGGTGTAGTTCATCATATTAACTATGAACATGTTTACTAACATCTGACAACCAGAAGGTTTCCAAGTACTTATGTCTTAATCTCGAACAATGTATCTATTGTTTTATACTCTTATTATAAAAATAATGGCTCTTTTTCGGCATGGATGGTTACATCAAGAACCTTTAAAGGGGTCATCGGATGCCCATTTTCCACAAGTTGATATGATTCTTTAGGGTCTTAATGAAAAGTCTATAATATACTTTAGTGAAAAATTCTCAATGGTTGTGTAAAGCAACACCCTTTTTACCTTGTCAAAATCATCTCATTCTGGTCGTGGCTGCTTTAAATGCAAATGAGCTCTGCTCACCCCGCCCTTCTCTCTGTGGAGAGACGAGCCTGTTTACTTTAGCCGCATTTAGCCGCGTTTAGGCGCTAAACTTGCTAACTAGCATATTTTTAGGAAAGGCGATTGCAAAGATTCATAAAAAACCCTTATACTCACTTCTGCTGTAAGTGAAGCTGGATCACGAATGATTCACGCAAACATAAACGGATATATGTAGATCGGGAGGCGTATTCCCTTCACAAACAAACGTAATCTACTGCATCTTCAGCGGCTCAGATGTCGGGAGTAAATGACGACCACTATGTTCATTATTACATCCAGCAACACAACACCTCAATCTGAGTTATTCTTGTCTAACTTACATCCCTGCTCCGGCATCGAAACAAAGAGGGCGGACTGTTACAGCTGATCTGAGGTAAAACGCTCATGTCAATCAACTATCGTGGGAGCAGCCTCTGTTGGTGTGACGCCACAACGACAGGCATCTGAGAATGGCTCGATTTGAAAAAGGGAATATTATTTTTACAGATTAATTAAAAACCACTGCATGGATTTTTATCATTATAGGGTAGATTTGTACACACACTGCCAACACACATAAATGTTCAAACAACATGTAAGTGAACTTAGCATCCGATGACCCCTTTAAAAGAGATATAGGATGCAAAATGTGTGTAAAATGGGCATCTGATGTCCCCTTTAACATCCACAGAAACTTTCCACTGCACACAAGGTTCTTGAAAAGGGATTTTAAGATAAGAGCGGGGCATAAGAGTGGGCCTGGTCATTTGTAAATTTTATGGGTCTGGCTTCCAGTCTCATCTGTATCCAGCTAATTTTAGCTGTACAAAACAGCTCGTTTTGCTGCTTGATTTTGCAAATTGGTGTGCCTTACCATAATATTTTAATTTATTGTATAAATTATGAACATACTGGTTTATAGTGCAAACAGGTTTACTGTTTACTGCATGTTGTTATTCGTCTCGTCATTTCCCTATAGCGGCAAATGAACTGAAATTCTCACCCATAGGCTTACTTCCACATTGAAGAATAAGGTGGATAAAAAAAGGTTCACTGAAAGGCTTCACTGAAAGGTTCTTTGGGAAACCCAGAATGGGTATTCTATGACATTATTATAGCGAAAACCCCTGTGTGGGGCCTTATTTTGAAGTGTATGTCACCCTGGACCACAAAACCAGTCGTATGTCGCACGGGTATATTTGTAGTAATTGCCAAAAATACACTGTATATGGGTCAAAATGATCCATTTTTCTTTTATACCAAAAATCATTAGGATATTAGGTAAAGATCATGTTCCATGAAGATATTTTGTATATTTCCTACTGTAAATATATTAAAACTTGCATTACTAAAAACTTAATTTGGACAACTTTAAAGGCAATTTTCTCAATATTTTGATTTTTTTTGCAGATTCCAGACTTTAAAATAATTGAACATTGGCCAAATATTGTCCTATCCTAACAAACCCTAACAAAGTCATTTTTAAAACAATTGACCCTTATGACTGGTTTTGTGGTCCAGAAATTTTAAGTATGATATACATTTCAATTTCAGTGCTTGATTTCTAAAAATTAATTGAATTTTGACAGTTCATGCTCTCTTTCATGCTCTCAGCAGCCAGTAATTTACTAAACTGTACAAATAATTTATGCCTATTATCCTGGGTCACATTTTCTTTATTATATAGCATTGTCCAATTTCATTGGACAAACAGCATTCAATATCAATAACAACCAAAATAGTAAGTATTTTCTCCTTTCAAAAATTGCTCATCCGATTTATTTTCCAACTGTAACTATGATATGCATGTATTATCTGCTTTTAGTGTTGTTTTCTCATCCTTGACCCTGCATTAGTCCTGATCTGTGACCCATTTTGAGATCCACTGCAATATATACTGCAGCCACCGAACAACATCTTCATGTTTTCTTCAACCTCAAAAGATTACAGAAAAACTGCAGAAGTGCACTGTGATCAGCGGCTTTTTTATTTCTGCCAAATTAAGTTGCCACTGGTGATCTAGCCATTCCCTAAACCCCACACACAGCAACTCCTAAATCTTTTAAAACGGCTCTTTTCTAGGAAATTGTCTCTTTAAGGGTACAGTGCTTCCCAAATCCCTTTGAAACCGTCTGCTGTAAAAAGGCTTTGCGCATCAAAGTTTCTCAATATGAGCTGGTGGACTAAATTGCATATCTGGCAATAAAGCAGGAGGTGAATCAAAACTCATACTGAAGTACAAAAGAGTGAGAGAGAGAGATGAGGAGAGAAAGGGATAGTGTTTTGTTTTCATCCTCAGTGCAATACAACAATGGTTTATATTCAGATCTGTGAAAAATGGTCATTAAAATCTCATTATACACACTGAAAAGCTGTCTTCAGGCTTACGGCAAATATTAGAGTTTAAATAAATCTTGATATCCAAGAAATGTGCATGATTTCGTCATACAGAAAGAAACAATGAACCATATGACATACGTAGAAAGGACTGAAGGTTATTCAGGTGCATAAGCACTCTCTTTAGATTACCGAACAGGAACTATTTAGCTGCCACTTTGACTTTATTTGAGTAATGGAACTTGCAGACCTGACAAGGCAGTGGGTACAGGCTACTGGCTACTTTAAGTCACATTAGTATGAGTTATCGGCATGCCAGTGGCATCTACTCGAATCATGGTCTGAAAAGACGGTTTCTCATTAAGTTCCTCAAAATCAGAAGACAGTAAGTGTGAAAAAAGTTATCTACATGAAGGTAAGCTATTAGTAGCTGCCTCATTTGCGATTACGTAATGTGGATGTTTAAGAAAAATTATATTAATTTTTATATTATATTATATTATATTACATTATTTTATATTATATTATATTATATTACATTATTTTATATTATATTATATTATATTATAGTATATTATTATATAAGTAGCAAGTGTGTTATTTAAACTGCAATGGTTTAATTTTCTAACAACCTTTACTAATAACTTTTTTTGTTGTTGTTGACCGAATTTTAGGGTTAGCTCAGCTTCAATACTAACAAAAGAGCTAGTTTAGGGGACATCAGTTATGTAAAACCTACGCTTCTAATCTTCCTCTCCCCACCATGCGTTTCTCCTTCAACCTCCGCTAATAAGCGTTCAGCTTGCTCAATTTCATTTTGCACAGTTCGGGTCAGATGTGATTTAAATGCTAATTCACTTAGCCTCTCCAGTTCCCCCAGCTGCATTGTTGCTGCAGTGCCACTGCAATTCTGTAGAGCCCAGGCAGAGCTCCAAACAACAGATCACGACCGCTGTTAGCAGAATGTCATTCTCTCTTTAGCTGAGCATGAGCAACCCGACAGATAATGCACCGCTGGCTCCAGGATGTGTCGTGTGCCACTCCTGCCAAAGTTCACAAATCAAGATGTCACTTTTTACTTACTTTGCACAACAGGGGAGTAAATATACATTTCATATTGCTGCAGTACATGCTGTATGTAACTGTAATTCATCATATACGCTGTAACTGGCATCATTATAATTAAAAGGGAAAAGATCTTGTTCAGTGAATTTTTCCGCACAATTAGTTCAGGTTCATACAACAAGACTAAAAAAAGTTTAATTAAACAAATAATGTTTAGTTGGCTCAACAAAACATTATTTGTTTAACTGAACTTGATTTAGTCTTGTTGTATATATCTGAATTGTGTTGAAAAGTATTTACTTAATTAAGTTCACAAGACAATCTATTATTTAAATAATTAGCAAAAACATATATTTTCTAATCTCCAAACCTCTTCTAAATCTCAAAAATAACTCACCATTGTATAAGAACTCTAACATGTAATTTTTTTTCATTAAAAACACTTAAAATGACCATTTTTGTCAACATATATCCCTCTTAATGCTGGGAACTACACATCTACTTTTTAGCTAGTTGCCAGTTAACATTTCTCATTTTACTTTAGTATAACTTGATGTACTAAAATAATTAAAACTAAAATAAAAAAAAAAAATAGTAATAAAAAAACTGAGAAATCTGGCAAAAAAAAAAAAACAACTGAATTGTATATACTTAAAAAAAAGTAATAAATTATTAATAAAAATCTCTGATTGGGGGACATGCATGTGCAATGCATGACAACTGAATTTATTTATTTATTTATTTTTAGAATAAATAACTAGCAGCCAATTTTATAGATGATTAGGTTTAATTAATCAATAAAAGCAGAAATCTTTACACTACTTAATATAAACTAATTGTTCAGTTCTACTTACTGTTGCTAGTGTGAGATTTGTCTTTGCCTGTCAAGATACAAGATGCACCATCTGTTTTTATGGTCTACTTTTTTAGGAAGAAAAAGACATTTTAAATACACAAATTTTACTAGCATATACAGTCAAACCAAAAATTATTCAGACACCAGATATAATTGATATTTTTAGGTGGGTGCAGGACACTATAGTTCATTTATGTAAGTGAGGATAGAAAAATAAAGTAAACTGTGACATATTATAGCCAAAAATTCTTCATATAGTAAGACTACCAGTAAAATGTACAAAAATTTGGGACCAAAAATTATTTAGACACTTTGACCTGACCAAGTGTTTTTTCTTTATTTGCTAATGTGACCTTTTTACACCACAGACTGAACAAAATTAAGCACTGCTTGGTAATTGGTCAACAAAATATTGATAATATTGTGTAAAATTTGTAGTTGTCTGAATTTTTGGTTGACTGTAATCCATTATATATCTTTCTATCAAAGTTATCTGACATTATCGAGATGAATTTGTTCTGACACAGTTTAACTCTGAGTTACGTTCTACTAACCAAGCACTACTAAACACCAGTTTAACACACATCAGCAATAAAATCCCAGTGCTGTACAGTATGACAATCTGACTTAGAGCAAACAAGCTGTAAATACTTCCTCTGATTTCCTAAGTGAGGAATCATCAGGACATGTTCTCCAGGGCACAATCCACCAGCGAGAACTTCTACAACCTGTACACTCACTCACCAGCAAACCCACAGAACAGTTAAAAATAACCGCTGCCAGTGATAGAGTACGGACGAGAGGGAGAGATTATGAGATGGAGGCGGAGGCCAGTGAAAAAGTGAGAGATGCAGAAATGCAAGTGTAAGACTCTGGAGTGAAGACTAATCGCTCCTTGCTTTCTCCACGGAGATCTTCTGTCCCTGTTTGTAATGTAGCAGCGGAAAAGAAACAATATAGGGAGGAGGAGGACGTGGAAGGGATAGCTGAGGAAAAAAATTAAGCCAAAGACCATCTTGATGAGACAGAATAAGAGTAGGATGGAGACCAAATTTAAAAAGGAGGAAAGGGACTGTGGGTGATACCGGATGGATAAAGTGCTATTGAGTTAGGCCAGCTCTTGGCAGATGTCATGGCCGCTGTCCTCGTAGGTCTGAAAAATGCTGTTTCAGGAGTATATAATAGGCATCGTGCCACTCTAGTAAGCTGTGCCCGCTGGCATGTTCGACTGCCAAAATGGCATGACACAAGGTCCCAGTGTTCCTCTGTACAATCTGTAAATACCGCTTTAATACTCTGAATTTAACTATGAACAATGCTAATGTATAATTCAGCCATTTACATGATGAAATCCCTTATAATTTATATTTAATCACATAATGACTTGGAGCTATCTACAGTAAATGCTTCATTGCAAAATCAGTACAGTCGCAGGTAAAATGTTTATGTCCTCCCATTTTGAATTTTGGAATAATCACATGAGCAGCACATGAAAAGTGCACAGGGCCGACTGTGAATTGTAAAACTATTGATTTTAGGTTACCAAATCACGTGGGTGATGCAGTGGTGCTTGCTGAGGTGTGAAGTGGTTTAAACGATACACAAGCATTTGTATGATTTGTTTAACACTAGGAGGCAAGAAAGTTGAAAGATATAATTAATGCTTTGCTGAAACTGATGATGCAGAATATGCATAAATGTCACAACAGCACATATCAGATCTAGTGAAAATTAGAGAATCTTCTGAATTAATCAAACTGTGCAGTCACGCGGTTTCTACAGCAGTGTTCAGTGCCCTGGACACATGATTTAATGAAATTTTTTTCCCTTTATGATGGCTGTGCATTTTTAGTCTTATTTTAATCTTATTTTTTTTTCTTAAAGGGATAACCTCATCCTCATGTTGTTCCAAACCTGTAAGACCTTTGTTTATCTTTGAAACACAAATTAAGATATTTTTGATGAAATCCGAGAGCTTTCTGACCCTGCATAGACAGCAATGCAACTGACACGTTCAAGGCCCAAAAAGGTAGTAAGGACATTGTTAAAATAGTCCAGAAGAGAAGAAATGTTAAAGTTTTTTAAAAGTCACAGGAAAAAATTAATTAAGAATTAATTTAAGAATTAAATTAATCAGTACAACTGCCTTTAACACCGATAAGAAATTTTTCTTGAGCAGCAAATCAGCATATTAAAATTATTTCTGAAGGATTATGTGACAATGAAGACTGGAACAATGCAATTTTAACACTGTGTATGATCACCATGGGGTATTTGACTGTAGCTCCTGAGCATATACAGTTTAAGTCAAAAGTTTACATACACCTTGCAGAATCTGAGGGATCATACAAATGCATGTTATGTTTCATTTAGTACCGACCTGAATAAGATATTTCACATAAAAGGCGTTTACATATATTCTGTTTCCAGAAGACAAAATAGGTTAATTTTACCCTGATCTTCAAAAAGAAGTTTTCACCCCCGGCTCTTTTTTCCTTGTGAAGCATCCGTGAGCGTTTGAACCTTTTGTAATAGTTGCATATGAGTCCCTCAGCTGACCTCAGTGTGAAAAGATGGATCTCAAATTCATACAGTCATTGTTGGAAAGGGTTCAAATACACAAAATGCTAAAAAAAACAAAGAATTTGTGGGACCTGAAGGATTTTTCTGAAGAACAGTAGGCAGTTTAACTGTTCAGGACAAACAAGGGACTCATTAACAACAACAAATAAACAAAAAAAAACACAGTATTAAGAATCAAGGGGATGTAAACTTTTGAACCGGGTCATTTTTTATAAATTCAATTATTATTTTCTCTTGTGGACTACATGTAAACATCTTTTATGTGAAATATCTTATTCAGGTCAGTACTAAATAAACGATAACATGCATTTTGAATGATCCCTCTTATTTTGATAAAATAATTAACATTTTGCAGATTGTACAAGGTGTATGTAAACTTTTGATTTCCTCTGTACATATCCATGTGTTTGAATGTTGTTTTTGATACACACAAACAGTGGCTCTTTGTAAACAGACCAAGATTAATAATTAAGCAAACATAGCATACAGCAGAAACACATGCTGAAATTAATAAATGGCCTTATGCATGTATGCAGACTGACTTCATTTATACTCACACACAAACAAACACTTTGATATTACAGAGAGTTGTAATTTTGTTTGCTATAATGACAGTCCTACTGCTGTACATTAAAAAAACTAACAAACTTTCCCACTTTACTCTAGTACATAAACACAAGTGCAGAGTACTGCAGTGGGTGGAGCTAGTAGCTATTCACATTAACAAATACATACTGTAAACCGAGATGTCGTTGTCATAACTTCCTCGTGTATTTAAGTTGTTGAGAGCAATCTGCTTGTCACAGAGACACTGGAGTACTGGTTAATTTATGCAGTCCCTGCTATTCTTACCGAGTGAGATGAATAAATGACAAGCAAAGGCTGAGCAGGCTAGTGTGTAGAAGCAGACGGGCAGCGGACTGAAACTTCAGTTCACACACAAGCTGCCGGGGATAAGCCTGATGTTACTGTTGCCAGAAAGTCGTCATTTTTTTTGTAGGCTGGAATAAGCTCTGTCTCTGCCTCTTAGCTTCCTGTTGTCTCCTTCCCCTGCTTCATCCTTCCTGCTAAGTCCAATTTACAGCCCATATTAATGTTTTATGGAGCTATGAGTGAGCAAAACAGCACATATGTAACTTTAACAGTGTATGACATCATAAGTAAGACAAAATGCGCACAGGAAGCTTGTACTATTATATGATAAAACATGATTGCATGTTGATTGTTGAGTATCAGAAGAGTGCGTATGTTGCCATCACAGACAGTATACAAAGGTAGGAAGTCAACATCAGAATCCAATGTGTCCTTAACATACTGTCATCTTGTTGGTTTTAATAGACAAATCCTTCATATCCAACAATCCCCTACGCAACACTGCGGTTGGTGGAGAGGTCGAAATACAGTAAATTCATTTTTAAAAAGCATCAAAAAATACTGTTAATTTTTTATGTAATATATACACTACCAGTCAAAAGATTTTTAATGTTTTTAAAGAAGTCTCTTCTGCTTACCAAGCCTGCATTTATGTGATCCAAAGTACAGCAAAAACAATAAAAAACTAAATTATTTTTACTTTTTTAAAATAATTGAGACTAAACTGTATAATTAAAAAATTTATAATTTATAAATGTTAAAAGCATGATCAAAAGGGAAAAAATGTAGCAACTTAGTGTTTAGTGTTGCTATTCTTTACTAAAAATGTTTTAAATATTTTTTTAAATCACAATTAAGCTAAAACAAAAAATTAAAAACTGCCATAAAAATGAAATTAATAAAAATATACATATGTATGTATATTCTGAGTGATATATATATATATATATATATATATAGATATAGATATATAGATATAGATATAGATATAGATATAGATATAGATATAGATACAGATATAGATATAGATATAGATATCACTCAGAAATTGCTAGTAAATTTTACAAATAATTTTCAAAATTGGCAAGTAACATTAAATTAAATGTAAAGTTTTAGCACAGAATAACTGAAAAACTATTTTCTCATAATTATTGTTTTATTTACAATATGTTATGTATTATTTAATAATATTTTTTATTGTATTTTATTTTAGAACAAGTACTTTCAGTAACCAAAAAAGAAATGTGAAATAATCATATTAAACATCCCACAATAAAATTGTTAAAATATAGAGATATAGGGGGCATTTTTTATTTTAATTCAATTAACATTTATTTAATTTAATTTTATTTTTAATTTAATTTAATTTAGTTCAATTTCATTTTTAATTAAATTTTATTTTATTTATTTTATTTTAGAATTAATATTTTCAGTATCCAAAATGGTCAAACATCCCAGAATAGAATTATTAAAAAATAGAGAATATATATTTTATTTTATTTTAGTTTTTTAGTTTAGTTTAGTTTAGTTTAGTTTAGTTTAGATTAGATTAGATTAGATTACATATTTTCAGCAGCCAAAATTGTCAAACTAATCATAATAAACATCCCACAATAGAAATGTTAAAATATATAAAGTCACAGGAGGCATTTACCCACTTTGGGGCCATTTCGCCTGTATGACTTTTTTTCTTTTGTTGAAAAGGAAAAGAAAAATGTAGCAGTAGCTGCTTTCTTTGAGTCTGTCATGCTCTACAAAACTAGAAAAGTATTCTGTTCGACTCTGTTGCCTTATGATAGAATTGTATGAGGAACAGACTTATATTTGAATTGGTCCCTATTCACTTTCTTTGTACAGAAAAGAGCAGTTTGGACAGTAAGTAAATGAATTTTCACTTTTGCATGAAAAGTGGCAGGTCAGATGTAGGAGAGCGCTGAACTCGTGCTTGTTCTTCCTCACACTGGATACTGGATGAACATTGAATATCGGCCTGTATTTTTAGTTCTGCACCCTGCAGGAGGAATTGCTCGTTCTGTTCTCACTGCCCGCTCACTGACGGCACCCTGGGATTAGAGTACGCTCCCTTCGCTCACTCTCTCACAACATATCTCTCGCTCACTCTCTCTTACTGATCCAAGTCAAACACACAGATTCGGGGGGTGGTGGGGGGCGAAAGGACGAGAGATAGATAGAAAAGACAGTGAAAGAAGATCTGACCGAGAACAATTTGTTGCTGAATAATACAACACAAATCAATTTCTCACTCTGCCTGGTCGGCAGGTTGGATCGCTCCCGGCCAACTGAGCAGCAATGGCTTCTTTTGTTCTGATGGAGCGAGGGAGGAGAGAGAAAGAGATTTATTCTTTCTCTCTAGCACACCACTGCTCTGTTCTGCTGTTTTGGACCTTGTGTGTAAAGTCAATCAATGCTTCTCTGCTTTGATGACTTGTTTCGTTACAGGAATCCAAGATAAGCTGTGCAATATCGTTTGCTTTACTTTTTGGCCTTTGTATTCATAGTATAACAGAGAGATTAGAGGAAATTATTCATGTACTGTTGTCGTACTGTATTTATAAATATTTTAAATTTAGTTTAAGTTTTAGTAATTTTAGTGTTGTGTTTTTGTCATTTTAATTATTTATATTATATATTTATGTTTAGCTTATTTTATTTTAGCTTTAGGTATTTCAGTACTTTTTATTTATTATTTTCATTTTAATTAATTTTTTAAAATTTCTGTTTATCTCTATTTTTATTTCAGTTTTAGTTTTAGACTATTCAAAATTATTAATAATGTTTAATAAATAATAATACAATAAAACAAAATAAAATAAATTTTAAACAATATAGTAGTAAAATAAAATAAAAAAATAGTAAAATAAAAAATATAATATATAAATATAAATATAAAATTATATAAAATTATAATATATGTCCATTTTGATTGCCTGAAATTTTATCAGTTGAGAACATGACACTCCGAATAAAATACCAAACTCAACTGCCTACTGTAATTCCCCAAACTTACTTACCAAAACGTTGTTGTTGTTTTTAAGTATTAAAAATAACAAACTTTAATTTTGGTTTTGGTATTGTTGTGAAGAGTAGGGGAAGTTAATGTTTCTGATTAAATATTACAAGGACACATGAATTATTTATAATAAATAATGCAACATTCCATAAAACAATAAGAATGGTTTTGATTTTAATGGTGACTTTAAATCACTGAAGTGCTCAACCACTTTCAAGTCCCATTCAACAGCATTGGCCAAAGCCCACTTCTTACAGTTCTATCAGCAGCAGTTGTGTCTATCAAATGCACATGAATGCAGCACTGCATTCAAGCAGCAGTTCAGTTGAGAGGCGAGGTAAGGAGATTGAAGCACAGCAGTTATTGAGCAAAATGCTGCTCAGAGTATATGGGGTATGTAATCCTTATCGATTCAAAGAGCAAGTGAGCGAGATGTGGGGTGGGGGATGCTGACTGCGCTGATGTTCCCCTGCAGTAAATCAACTTTCCAAAATTACAGAAAAGAAGAGATGATGAAAGGACAGGAGGTGAGGGGAAGAGGCACAAGAGAAGAAAAGGATGATGAGGGAACAATATCAGAAGGAGGATAGGAGGGTCCTACATTATCTGTTATTGACACCTATGGGACTTTTTCCAGTTTAATCATCTGCAGGTAAAAATCATTGTTTAGAGATGTAAAAGCACACCTTTTCACAAAAAGCCAAAAGATTCTAGGAATGATATATGTACAAACAACGATTTACTGTACGTACAAATGTTTTACTTAAAGGGATAATTCACCCAAAAATTTAAATTACCCCATGATTTCATCACCCTCAAATCATCCTAGTTGCATATGACTTTACTCTTTCAGATAAATACAATCGGAGTTATTAAAAAAAATATCCTGGCTCTTACCAGCTTTATAATGGCAGTGAATGGCTGCTGATTTTTTGAAGTCCAATAAAGTGTGTCCATCCATCATAAAATATACTCCACATGGCTCCAGGGGGTTAATAAAGGCCCTCTAAAGCGAATCGATGCATTTCTGTAAGAAAATATCCTTATTTAAAGCTTTATAAACTGTAATCTCTGGGATTATGATGAATGGATGTGCTTTATTGGACTTCTCAAAATCTCAACAGCCATTCACTGCCATTACAAATCTTGGAAAAGCCAGGACATTTTAGTATACTGTAACTCTGATTGTATGTAGAATGGATTAAGTCATTAAAACATTAAAACGTTTTTGGGTGAACTATCCCTTTAACAGTATTATTATTGTTAACTAAAACAAAATAATTGAGACTAAATAAACTGAAATCAAATAAAATTTGAATATTATATTAAAACCTTTCAAACTATGAAAATTAGGAATGTTGCCTAAAACTGATAACAACTGAAATTAAGTTAAATAAGTTACATAATGAGTTTTTTTTTTTTTTAATGTCCTGGCTCTTACAAGCTTAATAATGGCAGAGAATGGGTGTTGAGATTTTGAAGTCCAATAAAGTGCAACCATCCATCATAAAAAGTGCTCCACATGGCTCCGGGGGTTAATAAAGGCCCTCTAAAGTGAACTGATGCATTTCTGTGAGAAAATATCCTTATTTAATAAACTGTAATCTCTGGGATTATGATGAATGGATGTATTTTACTGGACTTCAAAATCTCAATAGCCATTCACTGCCATTACAAATCTTGGAAAAGCCAGGACATTTTTAATATACTGTAACTCTGATTGTATTCGTAGGATGGCTTGAAGTTGAGTCATTTTCATTTTTGGGTGAACTATCCCTTTAACAGTATTGTTATTGTTAACTAAAACTTAAACGAATTGAAATTAAATAAACCGAAATCAAATAAAATATGAATATTTTATTAAAACTTTTTAAACAATGGAAATTAGGAATGTTGCCTATAACTAAAAAACGAATGAACTTAAGTTAAATAAGATACATAATGAGTTGTTTAAGAAAATGTCCTGGCTCTTACAAGCTTTATAATGGCAGTGAATGGCTGTTGATTCAATAAAATGCAACCATCCATCATAAAAAGTGCTCCACATGGCTCCAGGGGGTAGTAAAGGCATTCTAAAGCAAATCGATGCATTTCTGTAAGAAAATATCCTTATTTAAAGCTTTATAAACTGTAATCTCTATGACTACTTTTTAAGATAAATGGATGCACTTTAATGGACTTCAAAATCTCACCAGCCATTCACTGCCATTATAAATCTTGGAAGAGCCAGGACATTTTTAATATAACTCTGACTCAAAACTTAAACTAATTAAAATGAAATAACTGAAAAACTGAAACTAAATAAAATATGAATATAGATTAAAACCTTTCAAAAAATAAAAATTAGGAATGTTAGGAAGATTAGGAACTGAAAATAACTGAAAATAACAAATTAAGTTAAAAAAAGCTACATAATGACGAAAGTACTTGAATTAAATTGCAAATTAAAACTGAAATAAAAAATAAATTATTAACACTTAATAAAAATGGCAAAATCGCATAACAAAATACTCAAACTATTAAATCTAAAAGCAAATTAAATAAAAAATAATAATACATGACAACTATAGAATTAATAACTTTAAGTAATAGAAAGATTAATAAAAAACTAATACGCTTACAAAAACAAGTAACAAAATGAGTAAAACAGAAACTAAAATTAAAACTAAAAATATAAAAATAAAAGCTATTTGAAATTGTAATAAACACTATAACAGCGTTTAAATAGTACTAAATAACACTGATACATAATGTTTGAAGGTTGTTCCAATTCCCAATCCTAAGAATCAGCAATACCAAGTAGTCGTCTTGTTGACATTTGTGGCAAGGTCGTACAATCCTTTAGCAGTAACAACAACAACAAAAGACCAGAACCAGTCCCGTTTAAAGACAGCTCAAAGCAACACAAAGGCTCTTCCTGAGACCTGTAAGCGTATAATGAAATCCATAAGCAGCATTATCTGTCACTATAAAGCCCCTGAGTAATGTTTTAAGCAAGCCTGTGTGGCTTTATTCCAGATGTATTTGATTCTCTGCTCTCTCCTCACCCTTTCAACCCTGTTTAGTATTACAGCGTCATCTTCTCTGACTCATATTAAATGAAGACAAATTACTGTGTGAAATCTGGAGTATAATGCTGGTAACCTTTTCTCAATATTTAATCTCATTATATAAAACTTTAATCACTACAAATATAAATGCACACTAAATGGGCCCATAATAGTCTTCATCTCTCTTTTTCAATTGTATAGCATCTCTTGGCTCAAAGCCCCACATCTGTCTTGACCACATTTCCCGTGTGTGTACGTGTACAGCATTGTGATCTGTATTCGCAGCAGCTTTTCTTGAGGCACGCAAAACAATTAGAGCTAATTGGAGGAGCAGTCTCACAGATCAGAGCCAGCATCACCTCTGACTGACAGGAAGAGAAACGAGACATATTGACAGCAGGCTCTCAAATCCTCAGTTTGGAGCATGTGTCAGTTCTGCAGCGAGACGGTTTGGGTTTCAGAATGATAAAAGATCACTGGAATCTCCCTGGAAAGCCAAAGACCTGGAAGCGTGTAAATCAATGAAACGTAACATGAGGTGCTTTCCCATGCACCATCAAAATGTTTTTATCCTTTTTTTGGTGGAATAGCTGGTACTTTTCACATTGTTTGATTGAAAACCTTTATAACCTTTTCACACAAGTATTAGATTAGCTTTGCATGTTTCCTTTTTTAACTTTAGTCCTATCGTTATCCATGTGCTGGTTTATTTCCTGGATTATTTACATGTTGTACACTATCATTCAAATGTTTGGTTAGTCTCTTCTTGAAAGTCTCTTACGCTGCATTAATATGATCAAAAACAGCTTATAATAAAATATAGCAATAATAATATGGAATATTATTACAAATTAAAATATTTTATTTTAAAATATTAAAAATATAATTTATTTATGTGATGCAAAGCTGAATTTTCAGCATAATACCTCGAGTCTTGAAAGATCCATTCTAACATGCTAATTTGCTGCTCAAGAAACATTTCTTATTATTTTTAATATTGAAAACAGTTGTGCTGCTGGATCTGGATTCTTCAGGTTTCTTTGATTAATAGAAAGCTGAATAAATACTGTTTTTCTGCAGCAAAGTAAACGTTTTCATAGTTGCACATTTTAATGCATCCTTTCTTTAAAAAAGAAAAAAAAATCCACTGTCTTACAACTTTTGAACTTTAGTTTTTTACGATTGAGCGCTTCAAGAAAACAGCAATCAAACAAGCAAAAGATAATTAGCAGCAAACCAGTCATTATCACAAAATAAACTAAACTTTATCCTACTTATTACATGCAGAACGGGAATAAACACATAATTGGACATAAACATATCGATTTTATCTTAAATTCTTGCATTACGATGGCTAACAGCAGCACAATCGAAATGCTGAAAGAAATTCAATTCAAATGCAAGACATTAAAATATATGTTGCATGCTGCGTAAAGGATTCGTTCATTTTCAGAATAAAACATTTCCTGATAATTTACTCATTTAACATGTTCAAGGTTTTTGAGGAAAACATTCCATTTTTCTCCATATAGTGGACTTCAATGCAGCTCTACATTATCCCAGCCGAGGAATAAGAGTGTTATCTAACAAAACAATTGGTAATTTTCTAAAAATAAATAAATAAATGAAGAGTTCAGATGCAAAACCAGCTAAAAGCCATCTCGGTCAAAAATGAGATAATGATACTGAGTGAATGCTCTCGACACATATTATACGTTCATCAAATACTTTTTCTTCAAACTCGCTAAAATACCAGTACTTACATAGAAACCTATACATCTGAGCCGGATAAAAATGCATTTTTTAAAGAAAGACGTCAGATGGATTTAGCTGGTTTTGCATCTGAACTCTTCATATACATTTTAACCACAAATGCTCATCTTGCACTAGCTATACAATGCACATCCACAACTTCACATATGACGTAGTGCTGCCCTCAACTAAAGGCTTTTCTGGTCGACTAGTAGTCGTTCATGTCAAGCATTAGTCGACTATTAGTCGCATGTTTTAATAATAAACTATAAAGATCATAATGAGCTCTTCATTGCCTAATAAGCGTTCAAGCGCACACAAAAAAAGCTTGCCACAGTGTACCGGCAGATATAATAATTACGAATGTGTCTGGGAAAAACAGCAAGGAGACTGCATTAACATTTTAATAATTTATTAATAGACTAGTACTTTGTTTTTAACTTAGGAGATGAAGTCAGCGACACTGACTCGTCATCTCTGCAGTAGTGAAGTTCCTGTATGTATGTTTCATACAGTTTACATAAATCTGAGAATAGTTGTTTTCTATTTGAATTGGTTAATTTGAAAGTAGACATTTTACCCTCTATAGATATATTCAAGTTCACAGAGACTGAGATGGCAGAAAGCGCATCCTGTTTGCTGTGATTATTTTACAAAAGCGCAATGTTTCATTGTTATTGTGAGTGCACATTAATAAACATAGAGCCTTTACAGATTTGAAAGATGTATTACTTTTATCTGTATGACCAAAAAGGTATTTTAAGAGTATTTTAAGAGTAAGTGACCGCACTGGCGCCTCCATCTATCATGCAGTAAGCGCGCTACTGTTCAGCTTCCACACTCCGTACAGACACTTCATTAGCGCACATTTTTAGCATTTGGATGTCCTGCCTCATGTACTATATTACCACATAGACCAGCCGATAACGATCTAATCGTGATGGACTCAATGAATTCTCTATCATAGATCAGTGGATGGACTGTGTGACTTCACCACTTTCTGTGGAATGTTTTTTTTTTTTCTGAGACTTAACAATTAATTAAATTTTGGTTGGCCAAACCTCTTCTCGTCGACTAACAGTCGACTATTATGGGGCAGCCCTAGTATGACGTAATCACATTGGTAAGGTCATGCGTGGTTAGTTCTTCGTCGATGTACTCTGGTTCAAAAAGGTAGGGTAGAGCAAAAAACTCATCTATTTTCTCCTCCAACTTCAAAATTCTTTTTCTGTTTTACCTTATTTTGTAAAGACCGTTTGACTTTCTTTGCACGTTCACTTTGTAAACACTGGGTCAGTACTTCTGCTCTACATCACGAGTTTGTGATTATGTAACTCTTGAGGTCAAGTTCAAAATGAGCATTTGTGGTTACAAAGTATATGAATTTACATTTTTTTTAGAAAATGGCAGATTTTTTCGCTAGATAAGACCCTTATGCCTCAGCTTGGATGACATCAGGTGAGTAGACCAGGAAATATTTATTCTGAAAGTGAACTAATCCTCTAAGTTTCTCTCAAACAATACTACAGCACTTCCTTTGCTGCATATGTACATCTACAGAAAACACACTCCCCCTGCCTGCTTCAACAAAATTCTTCAAATATTCTACCTAGCACATCACTCCCTTGCTTTTTTTTTTCCCAAAGCCTAGTGATCTGCCTACGGAGGTAGCATTTTAAAGCATCACTGGAGCACTTCCAGTACGAAAGCTGTTCCAAAAGGTAGGCTTAAAAACTTAATTATGCTGCCTTCTTTTGGCCAAATTCTAAGGCAACATCATGTATCTTTGTGGAGAATGCAATCCCGTAATGCACTGCGACAAGCTTGGTGAAAAAAATAAATCCATGATGGCAGATGAGAAGAGAAGTTTAGATTATACTGTAAACAACTGTATATGTTAAATTGTTCAGTGTAATTAAAAATTGATTATTTAACCCAATTTTTGTGTGTGATGTATTTTTACGGCTATTAGAACATCATGTCATTTGAAATCTATTTTAACTGAACTTTCAGTTGCAAATCACTATTTATTTGATGCACTGATAGCTATTGCCTAAAGAGTTAAAATCAGTTCCACTTCCATCTGTATGCTGAATTAGAAGGCAGCTGCCTATAGGCAGTACGCAATGTGTCAGACAGTATGCACTTTGGCAGCACACAAGGTCTTGGAGCAGAGCAACTGTCTTTCATCTGCCTAGTGCTTATTTCTCATTGTCTCTATCTCCTGTCTTTCTAATCTAGTCAAACCTCTGGTCTTCAGCACACATTGTATAGCCCTGTGGATCAGAAAGTTCACAGAGAAAGTAGTAAGGTACTTTGCATATTGCTTTAGGTTTGGAACAACCCATTCTAAACAGGGTTTGCAGAATAATATTAAATTGCAAAAAAAAGAGTGGAACACAAAGAAATTCATGTTTTCTACACTGAGCATTTTTCGGCTGCTAAAGTATCATTTTGGGTTGGTGAAGCAATTTTGATGCATTGATACTGCATATTTATACCACAAAATGGTATAAATTACAAATGTAAGTACTTTTCATGGTGTATTTGGGTGCACCTCACAAAACCTGTCAAGAGACATGCCCGGATCATATTTCACCACAAATTCAAGCAAAAGAAATAATATTTCACTTACAAAATACCTAAAATTTTACATTTCGGACAATATTTTCATGATAATTCAGCACATCTCCCACTCTATTTCTTATAAGCATAAAAAAACCCTTCTCATTACTGTAATGTAAAAAAAAAAAAAACATTATTTAAATTACATTAAAAACATAATTTAATAAGTTAACTGTAATATAAATAAATGTAAGAATTCATGTAAAATAAATAAATAAATGTAAAGTATTTATACTATATTGAGGTATTTTTGTACTGCTTTTATTTTATGCTGATTTAAATGAAGACGAAAATGTATTATGGGAGCAAAACATTTTTATTTAAATTACATTACATTACATAACTTAATAAGTTAATTGTAATTTAAATAAATGTAGGAATTTATGTAAAATAAATAAATTAAAGTATTAATACTACACTATTTATATTCTTTTATGCTGATTTTAATGAAAACAAAAATGTATTATGGAAATTAAGTTTAAAAAAGTGATAAAAAAATTAAAATGTGACATATATATATATATATATATATATATATATATGTAGTCATATATTTTTTTGTCACTTTTTTATTTACTTAATTACCTAAACAAATAAATACAATTTATTACTGTCATTATTGTCTGCCAAAACTGTATTCATTTATTTATTTATTCCTTTTGGTTTTTGAGGTGACATTTTCTTTCTTGGGATTCAACTATCATCACATGAGGTTTCTTTGCTGCCTTCGCTGAGGCCATAACAAGCAGAAATAATGTATGTCCAAGAATTTTGAAGAGAAATCTGTCATACAACTGCAAAAAAGGGGCAAACGCTCAGTTATACACACTTTCCCCAAAAGCATCAGTCTACACAACCTGTACAAAACATTGTGCACATCTAATTCATTGTATGTTCAACATTAAACTGGGTAGCCAGTAACAGAAGTCTCCTCACCTCTTTTTGGTGATATTTAATGGCCAGCTTGAGTTTGGCCAAGTCTCGGCACTCTCGCGGATCCAGCTCCTCGCTCTGGTCATCACGGTGATTAAGGATGGTCTCCAGTTCACGGGAGCTGCGTGCCTGGTCCAGCAGGTCTTTAGCAAAGAGCTTGCACTGTTGAGAAAGCTCCTCATACTCTTGTCGAAACTCATTCTCCACTTTACTGAGCTCCTTCAGTTCCCAGCCCAGTCTGAAGGCGGTTAGGATGGGATCCTCACTGGAGAGGGCGATAAGAGAGGGGCTGGCGAGTGCTTTATAGATGTTGAGACGGGACCGAGAGTGACGCAAGCTGTCCACCTCAGAGCTGGACACACACTCCACACAGTCACAGCGGATCTGGTGCGGCCGAGGGATGGTGACTTTGCGTTGGACCAGGAGTTTGATAATCTCATAGTTGTTTGTGTGGGCAGCCAGCATAATGGGAGTGATGTCAGGTGTGAACTCGGAAAACTGGGCATCCATCATTAATGACGGAACCTGAGAAAGAGGGGACAAGAACGAAAGTGTGAAAAACACCTGCACAAGCTGCTGAGAGTCTATCAGTATGGCAATCCACCAACCCACACAGCATGTAAACACAAACTACACAGCGGAGCAGTAGAATACAGATGACTAGACGAGAGCGCAGCCAGCTCTCCTCATAGGAACTAAAGATCACAAATGAGCTCTGTAATATCCCAGCTGTTTGCTGTACCAGCCATGAGATTGAATAAGGAACAAACTGAGGCTTTAGCTAGTCAGTGAGAAGTCAGTGAGAAAAAGGCCCTACGCCAGAAAAAATAACAGCAGCTGTGGTTGCCAGAACTTTACTGTAAAAAAATACAATAGCAACATTTTACAGCTTGAATTGACAATAAAAATTAACTGAAATTAATTAAAGTCTTTTACCGTTAAAATTATGATCTTACACTCCTCTGAGTACAAGTGGGGCAGAAAGGTTGATTAAACAAAAAGTCGTCAAACAACTGTATAGGTAGATTAAAAAGGTTGAGTGTTTTGACAACGCATCATCAAACGGCCATATTGGCGGCACTTAACGTAAACAGTGCCACTGAACCGTATGAAACGTGCATATTTGGCTGATTATTGTTGCTGAAAATGGTCAATTAGTGTCATGTTTTGGGCTGTAATAATTGGTCAGACCAGGGAAAACATTTGGAGTAGTACAGACTGCCAAAAGTTATAACAAATCAAGGAGAAGAATGCAAAAAACTAAGGAACAAAAGGCATTTGTGGTTGACCAACCTGAACGAGAATCTTGACAATGTTTGTGTTTTTTCTGGTCAGGTAGGTGAAATATTAGGCTAATATTTTAATTAATACTGCTCTTACGTATCTTCACCACTTTAGTTCATCAAAATATCGCACCCTTTTCTGTTAACCATGTCCTTTTCTATATGATTTGGCAGCTTCCATATGTTTTTTCTATGGTTTAGACAGATACACACTCACACACAGTTTAGTCCAGGGCTGCGTGATATACCAACATTAATTACGAATTGCAATATTTTCAAATCGCACAGGCCATGATTTAAAACACGCGTTGTGTGTTTTGAAGCGCGGGCACTACCAGTGAGGGTCTCAGAGCAACGGTTCATTATTAAAAGGCTCGGTCCGCATTATTAATGAGAAGAAACTTGCTCATTTTACTGTACTGTATTCTGCATGAGATTGCATGCACTGGAAAATGCAAATGTTACAAAAACTGTTTCAGGTTTGAACGTCTATTGTTTTTTGATCTCAAATCTTTTAGTGGGTCTTGAAATAGATTATACTTGTCTAGGTAGGTTGTGGAATTGAAAAGTTTAGGAACCCCTGCAGTAGTACATTAACTGTGCAATCCATGCTGTTGTTTACATCCAAGTATCTCCAATATGGCTGCACATCTGACCAAACCGTGACATAATTGCTGCAAACCCATATTTTAGCATGTGCATTTAAAGCAAGACGCAAATGTCAAATAACAGAGACTCAATTTTGCGAATAACTTTTTTGCTTGCTAATAGTGTGATGTCAGTTCAGTTAAAAAAAAACAATAAACCAGTGCTGTACAAATTCACCTTCACGTTAGGAACCATAGGGACACGTTGAATATGTAACTCCAACCGCTCAGGGTACACTGAAGTGCATCGTTCTGCGTCAGTGATGCGCATACATGTAAACGGTTTTGTGTCTGTCTTTTCTTATGTAAGACTTTGGCAGTTTTTATGCAATGAATGAAAAGGAAAATTTACCTTTTTGAAGACTTTGCTTACCATAAAGTTTCACAAACCGATCTCAACAGTGTTCAGATGTAGCAGGAACCCAGAAGTGAAATTAAATACTTACAAATGCGACAAAAAATTAACACTGTGCTACAAAATTTGTTTGCGATGATACATTGAAGTTTTTTGTGAGGCCAAATTATCCAATCTCATGTTGTTATTATCGTTTCTGCAGGCACCAACGAATGAATCTTTTTTTTTTTAAAGATTTTTTTTTGGGCCTTTTTGCGATAGGACAGATCATTAGCTGACAGGAAGCAAAGTGGGAGAGAGAGAGAAGGTGGGGGAGATCAGGAAAGGCCCTTGAGGCAGGATTTGAACTCGGTACAACCGTAGCGCAACAGCCGCTGCACTGCCCACAAGGCTAACAGCACCGACATGAATAATGGTTCTTATGAACTGGTTTCTTATAATGAGTCGATCACAAGGATTCACGAAACAACTTTCGAACCCATTGCTTCCTCTGACATGAGTATCTATCATTCGCAATTGTTATTTCACAATTGACTCCCTCACTGAACCCCAAGTCATTTTTTCGTAATTAAAGCTATGCATCACAACATATTTTGATGTAATAAATTATAAAATTATAATTGTTTAAAAGAGTAAGAAATAATGACAGAATGTTGTTTTTCTTTTTAAATCAGCTATAGAATAGAAAACAGAATAGATAAGGAGAGCAGGCCAAAGACACAATACATATGTCAGAGGGAGCAGCCAAGACTGGAGCTTTATTTGACGCACATTTTCAGAGATGAAAGAAGAAATGTTCACTTGACAGAAATAAAAAAATTGGTTAAAACATAGATGCTTCCAGAAAATGATGTGAGACAGTCCCCTCTCTTTCACTCCTCCCCTCACAAACACAGATGCTACAGGAGAGCATGAAGGATGAAGCATGATAGAAAGACTGTTTACAGCATGAGTGAACAGAAAAACGAGTGATGATGGAGGAGAACTGCATATACATCATGCTGTCCTTGCAGCTGTGCTGTGGAGGCAGATGAACTCTGTCAGGAAGATGAACCTCAAGCCAGTTAGAGCCTTTCCTCTCTTTCACCTCTCCTCCTTTCTGTCTTTCACCCCTTTTGTACCTTTTCTCCCCATCCATCACATCCACGCTCATTCAGATGCTTTACCACGAAGCATTGTGTAATTCCTTCCCTTTTTATCCTGATTGTTTACCGCCGTTTAGGAGTCAAGGGCTGTACTTTCAAGAGCAGATGACTGCATGTAAACACACAAACATGCACTTAAAAGCATATCATATGCATAACAATATTAATTCATTTTTAAGTGCCAGTATATGACCAAAATACTCAGCTCTATCATAACTACAGCCGTATATGCCATGAGAACATTATGGAAATATGATTTGTGGTACGTCGGTGTTACAAGCCAGCGAGTGAGTAAGTGAGGTTTGCAAACGCATTTTATTTTGAGATTTATTTTCAGTCCATTAGTATAACAGTCCTCCCCCAGAACTCCCAAGTGGCTGCAAGGGTTGCTATAGTGATAGCAATGCAAAATAGCCCATGCTCTGTGAACGGCGGGCACATGGTACATGGGCTAGATTCCAATTTAGGCCCCACGGCACTTCCCGCAACAATCTCACTTGATGTATCTGCACCACCGGAGTTCGCTTTAGAAAACCAAATAACGAAGCAAAAAGAACAAACCTTGCTACCGGCTTTATTTCCCCTAATGCTTGTTCACTCTAACATCAAAAGTATAGGAACCCTGTGCCTCTCTCTTCTGAACGGTATTAGTGATGTAGCAGTTCACTTCATAAAAGTCTATACGTCTAATCCAGAGGGAGCAACAAAGCTACCTGGAGCTGCATAAACATCACTGCTGCTCCTCTGCAACTCAGTCAAGCTGTAGAATAATAAAAGAGTTACAAAATAATTAATCTGTTCACATCTTTACTCTATCCCAGGGCTCTATCCCAAACATTTTGCAGCTGAAAACTTTAGACGTAAAATATTTACTTGAGATTTTAAGATAATATTTCAATGATTTAGCATCACATTCAAGCTTACGGTTCTCTGATGTTGGTTTATGATCACATGACACACAAATAAACATATAATCTTTCTTTGGCTATTGTTTTTAGCTTTTCTGAATGTTTCAACTCTAAAAATGAAGATAGAAATTTGTGACCCTGGACCACAAAACCAGTCATAATGGTCAGTTTTTTTAAAAAATTGAGATTTATGCATCATCTAAAAGATGAATAAATAAGCTTTCCATTGATGTATGAGGATAGGACAATATTTGGCTGAGATGCAACTATCTGAAAATTTGGAGTCTAGCAAAAAAATCTAAATATTGAGAAAATCGCTTTTAAAGGTGTCCAAACGAAGTTCTTAGCAATGCATATTACTAATTAAAAAATAAGTTTTGATATATTTACAGTAGGAAATTTACAAAATACATGAAACATGATCTTTACTTAATATATAATATTAATATTAATATATAAAAGAAAAATCGATCATTCTGACCCATACAATGTATTTTTGGCTATTGCTACAAATATACCTGTGCTACGTAAGACTGGTTTTGTGGTCCAGTGTCACATATATGATTGTAATAAATTACAATTGTCTTGTAAAATAAAAAATAATACTTTATAATTATAGGTCTAATTAATCTTTTTTTTTTTACTGCAAGTTATATTTTGCTTAGAATTTTTCGCCTTTGAAAATTCACAGAAATTGTGCATATGTGTAAATAATGTGAACACTGCATTCCCAAAATGCATGTTAAACTGTGCACACACAGAGATTGGTGAGAAAAAGCATTTACTTCATGCAACAGACTCAAAACTTATTTAAAATAAACTGCAGTCTTTGATTTGATAATTGCACTCAGCTTTAACATGATTTCAGTTTTATTTTAATTAAGTGTGCAACCATATTTAGTACAATTTTATACTGAATTTAATTATTAGTTCTTCATCAACTGACAAACCCCCAAGGGTTCACAAACCTCTATTAAGAAAACACTGCTTTAACCAGCACAAATGTTAATCATTTTAAATGCAAATAATAAATTGGAAACAGCCATATAACAATCCATTGTTAAAATAGACTTCCTGACTTTAAAAAGATTCATAAATGTTCTTATTCACCCAATCATCTTTATGTTCTTGCATTTAATTGGGCATATGTCGTTAATTTTAATTTTATAATGTTTGATTTTTGAGACATTTTGTTTACTTCTGTATGTAAACAATGTAAAATCTGGAAGTTTCTTTAAAATAATTTTTATGCAACACATATGTGGCATCCTGTTGATAACCACAAACAATAATTTTAACTCCTCCCTCTGTGTGTATAAACAAACCGAAAATGCGTTTATAGTAAATAACTCTGTTCACAATACAAAATACACTTCTAAGCATGCCGGCAGAACATTCTGTATAACCAAAAACTCTTAAAGACCTCACGAATCACTAGACAAGCTCAGATTTCTTTCCTGTGTTGACGTATTTTCTATTGAAACAGGAAATTAGGGCGTGACACATTGAACAGCCAATAGTTTTTAGTTTAAAAGAATCATTTGACTTTAGGTTGACATGTAAAAAAATGATATTCCATTAAACACTCACAAAACAACCCTACTTGTTCATTTTACATAATTAAAATATACTAATGCAGTACAGCTCTTAAACATGCTGTCACAATTTATTTTTACTCCATGCAATCTGTCTAAATTTGTACAACAGAAGTTTATTCAATCCAATAATCCTTTGCATTAACATTTTTCATTGGCAGTAACAGTGCATTACTGAAACTGGGCAGTGTTTCCAGCAGGCATAGGACTGGCTGGGGAGTGCAAATGTTGAAATAATGCTTTATTTAATGTATTTTTGTGCAAACCATGAGAAAGGTTGGAGGCTTTTTAGTGTTTAATGATGAGTTATTAGGGGCCTGATGTTAGGGTGATGGAAACGCTCACTGATGCTCCAGAAGGAGAAACGATGCATTAAGAGCCAGGGTGAAATCTTTTCAATTTGAAGATCAGGGTAAATTTAACCTATTTTGTCTTCTGGGAAACATGTAACTATCTTCTGTAGTGTCTGAAGGGCAGTACTAAATGAAAAAATACAATATCTAAGCAAAATAAGAAAAATTTACACATCTCCATTCTGTTCAAAAGTTTTCACTCCCCGGCTCTTCGTGCATCGTTTTTTCTTCTGGGGCATTAGTGAGTGTTTGAACCTTCTGTAGTATTTGCATATGAGTCCCTCAGTCCTCAGTTTGAAAATATGTATCTCAAAATCACGCAGTCATTGTTGGAAAGGTTTCAAATACACAAAAATGCTAAAAAAAAACAAAGAATTTGTGGGACCTATAGGATTTTCCTGAAGACCACCGGGCAGTTTAAAGTTTGACTGTTCATGACAAACATGGGACTCATGAACAACTATCACTAAACAAAAAAACATGGCTGTGGATCATTCAGGTATCAACACAGTATTAAGAATCAAGTGTATGTAAACTTTTAAACGGGTCATTTTTAAAAAATTCAACTATTATTTTCTCTTGTGGACTATATGTAAAGATCTTTTATGTGAAATATCTTATTCAGGTCAGTACTAAATAAACAATAACAAGCATTTTGAATGATCCCTTTTGTTTTGGTAAAATAATTAACATTTTTAATGATTCTGAAAGAGGTATCCAAACTTTTGACCTCAACTGTATGACTTGAGAAATCACAAGTTAAGAACTGAACTGTCTACATGTAAAGTAACCGAGAAACTCAAGCACTATCAAGGAACCACTCTCCACAACTGAATGAACTTCAGCAAAATAATTATAGTTTTTAAGTGAAGAAGACCTGCAAAGGCTTCTCAATGGAATTGCTGTACAGCATCTAAAAAACGATTTAAAAAATAATTGAATGAATTTCTGCAGAATCTGCATTCCCTGCTCAGCTTTACATCAGCTATTCACCTGTAGATGAGAGTGATTCTATATGCATCATTGATTCTACTTCTTAGAAAGGGGGCATTCATAACCTCAAGCACTGAAATTCATAGTGATATCTTTCGTGCGCAGTAGCTTCTTTCTGGCACTGCGCTGTACAAATCAAACTGCGGTTCCCAGTGAATACCGCTGTCACATGCCCTTTTCTAGTGCATGTTTGAAGAACTGGCTTGAAGTTACATTCCCCTTCATCCTCCACTGGCCACCAAATCAAGCATGCCGCAAAACGCGATGTATGAGAATGCAGGAATGCAAGCTTTTCAGGTTAATCTTACCCTTGAATGAGGGGAAAGATTAGAGGATAACAAAATGCAATCCAATAAAGATTTGTCGTGCTACGTGAGGTGAAAATCAAATCTGAAAGATAAATCTCTGCCATCTCATCTTTTCTATTAGCTTTGGAACACCCACTCATCCGAACACATTCACATAGAGTACAACCACAAATATGAACAGTTCCCACCTGCATACACACTGTTCACACAAACAGCAATATGGCATTGCAAAAAGGGAAGACACTGACAATATGCATATGCAAGCACTATATTTATATATATACTGTGTCCTAACCAGGTGAGCAGGGTTGGGAATCAAGAACTGGTTGTTCAGAATAGGTTGTATTATAAATGTACTTGTATCAAATTACTTTAATGTAATAAACTAATGTGCATTGCCACAGCAAGAGAAATTATGGATTAGAAAATGGATTAGAAATTATGGATGGAGGATTTATGAGTTTACACAAGAAAGAATACAAAGACAAAGAAAGCGTTGTCCTATATACATGAATCAGATGCACAAAATGACTCTCTTTTATTGGCTCGTCTTTTTAAAGAATCGGTTGAAAATAAAAATCAAACTGATTTATTGGATTAAACTGTTTAAACAACTAACTTAGCAGAACCAGTCAACAATTATTTAAAAAAAAATTTTACAATAAGAATTTTTTGGTTGCTTGTTTTTTTATTTATGTCACATATTTGAAAATCAGACTCAACTACTTTTTTGCTGCAATTTGCTCACTGTGACTCTCAGATTGGGAGAATTCTCTTTACAGCATCATGAGAAATGTAGTTTTTCACTAGGAATTCCTCTGTTAAATACGATTCTTGGAAAAATAAGTTGAAATAATAATAATAAGTATGTCTTTAACAGAAGAATATATCATTGAATAACAACTCTGGAGCTCACAACAGGTCTATCTTTAAAGGTTTCTAAGTTTTAGTTAAAAATCAATTTCCCTGTGGAGAAAATGAATGAAATCTTTACTTTTGGAACCTGACTGTTGCATTCCATAAAGCTCAAAATCTCTCTTGATTGGCTATGATCGTATCGCATTGTGTTGCACACCAATTTTCAGTGTGGACAGACAAATTACTAGCCTCAAGAAAATTGTTGCATTGCACCTGGTTAGCACACAGTGAACACAGCGTAGAAGATCTGCATGGTAGTCACCAGCATATGTTGTGCTGGTGTCCCTTTCAGGCTTCTAACTAATGTTTCCAACATAGTCAGACCAAGATTAGAAAGCATAAACCAGCCTGGGCCTCAATACATAGTGCAAAGTGTCTCTTTTCAGCACAGAAAATGCATATAAATCCCCAACATACATACAGACCTGTTTCTCCCCACTGGGTTTCCTGTGGGACAGCAGTAACTCTACGGCTCCCACCACTTCTTTGCGAATGGCGTAGAGCAGAGCGTCTCCAGTGTTCACTCCGTGATCCAGAAGCAGCTCCATCACCTCAAGATTCTCATTCTCAATAGCGATTAGTAGCGCACTGCGGCCCAGTGGATCCACACAGTTGACGTCAATATTGTAGTAGACCTCCGCCTCACGTAGTGCATGCTGAACACCTGCATAGTCGCCCTTTTCCACAGCCAAAAGGAACGAACGTTCCTCTGGAGAAAGCTCTACCTCCGCCCGGACGATCTGTAGAGGGATTCGGTCCCGGTACGGAGAGTAGCTGCTCTTTTTGTAGTACAGATGTGACATGGGATTCATGATGGATGCTGGTAGAAGAAAAAGACAGAGAGACAGAGAAGTGATATTAATTAAATATTCACTAACAAATAGCAAATGGGCACTTTTAAACAGTGAGTCATCTTCTGGCAGTGGAAATAGTATACATTTATAAATTAAATATCTTATCATTCCACAGAAGTAATTTCACTGATCTTAAAATGCATTAAGATACGCTTTTTAAAGTTTAACCTAAGGAAAATTCAATCAGAGATTTAATAAATAGAAGTGTACTTGTAGACGGATATGAGAAATTAATAGACGAACATAATGTTCACTACATCTGCAAAAAGACTTACTTGAAATTACTTTTTAATAGGTTTCCAGAAGTGACTGGTGCCTCAAGTCATTTTTCTTAATGGCCACAATGTGGTCACAAGCAGCAGCTATCTCTGTTATTATGTTAAGTCATCAAACTGTGGTGCCAGTAATTCAGCTAGGCCACAACCGAAGCGCCATTTGCTACAAAAATTTGAGAAAATACAGGTGTGTGTGTGGACACATTATGGTGTTATTCGCACTCTTTTGTCACATTTGGTTAAGGGGAAGTCATTAGAAAAAGGGGAAAAGTTGATATTTTATTGTTATGTCATTTGAGAGCTGAGTGCAGTGATAATTTGAATCATTATCACCTTCTTTGTTTTACCGATATTTACATAATTTGGTCTGTCTTTAAGGGCACTCTGATATTTATACAGAGCGGAAGTGTCTGTAAGACGAGTGTACGGAAGGATTCATTCTGTGATTTGAATACAAATCATAGTCTTAATGGTGTCACAACATGAAAATCTGACCTTTTCCATGTTTAAATACTAGGTACAGGTGCATCTACCAACCCAGAAAACATGTTTTGGTAAGACTTTCTCTGCAAGCATGTAAAAAAACGATTTCGTGGGGTACCAGTACTAATACTATGGCAAAAGTTCGAGCAAAGAATGCTAACTATTCTGTCGTTGGCTGCGCAGATGAGCACAGAACAGTATTTAGAGTCCCAGCCTCAGAGGAGACAAGAGGGCAGTGGATTTATTGATTTATTTACTGTACATTACGTTGCTGCCACAGAGATCTAATATAAACGTGCAGTTTCTTTCTCAGTCTCATGTTTAACTTCACAAACATACTCGACTGTTTTTGTAACTTGTGTGTTTTTAACATAAACTTGTGTGTATTTGACAGTTTAAGCGCAGTAAGACCTGAAAAAGAACTTAGTTTAGTACTCACAGGCCATGTGACAGCTTCTTTCTGTGTGTGTGCTTTGGACGTTTGTCCTCAAAAAAACATATCAGAAATTTAACCTAATTTTAAAACGCATGATTTCAGCGAGACAGACATGATAATCTAAACCAAACAGCTGTTTTTCTTCAGAATATCTGAGGAGTGAGCTGTAAAGGCACAGCCCTGTTCCGGAAAAGGGAGCAGGGAGCAGCAGCTCATTTGCATTTAAAGATACATGCACGAAAACAGCGTTTGTGCTTCCACTCAAAATTGGCATTTTCAAAATGAAATAATAAATAATTTAACAGATACCTTCAGGGGATACCTGAGACTGACATCTTGTAAAAAGGGGCATAGGTCACATAGCCTTGTGGGCAGTGCCGTTGCATTATGGGTGTCCTGTGTTTCGAATCCTGACCTTTCCTGATCCTGCCCCCTATCGCTGTCATAATAAAGGCTAAAAATGCCAAAAATAAATCTTTAAAAAAAAGCTGCATTATGTCACCGTGATAGCCTTGTGGGCAGTGCGCCAATATACAGTGCCGTTGCATTATGGGTGTCCTGTGTTCGAATCCTCACTTGAGGACCTTTCCTGATCCCGCCCCCTATCTCTGTCATAATAAAGGCTAAAAATGCCAAAAATAAATCTTAAAAAAACTGCATTATGTAATTGTTTAGCAATTTTTAAGTTAATCAAGGAAATTTAATTAATAAATCAGTCAAATCTTATAAACCCACTCACTAAAAAGATTCAGTTAGATTAATTCATTCCGTAAATCTTTCTGCAAATTACATCGTTTCACCAGTAGCTGGTGACAAACATTCATCATAAATCCATGCATAATCCTGTGTTCAAATTTACTAAAAAATCCAGAAAGCATTTTCACCACAACTGGCACTAATCCCAAGCATTAATCTATATCATTAATGGCGCATTATAATCTCTCAGGTCAACAAAGGCAGCTGACAGCATGAATGGTTCTCTTCTAAACTGACCAATCAGAATGGATGTTTGCTTAAGAGTTGCATCACTCCATATACATAACCAATCATCATCAGTGGTAAACCTTTCAAACCAGTCAGCTTTCTGTATCACTTTAGAACATCATCAAACCACCTTGATATTAAAACAACAGGTGAAGAGACAATTAAAACTAAATATTGACAAAATCCAAGCAAATAACAAATCTGCTCATTAATGACCACAAGTCTGGGTATTAGACAGACCCAAAGTCAGACTGTCTCCTTGAATCATTACGTTTACATTTGGTTGTCAAAACAGCTAATTAAGCATACTAGATTTCTATTAGTTGGATTTGTGTTTAGACAATAATACTGTATTTGTACACGTAAAATGGTAAATGAATGTTATTTTCAAATTAAACGTCTATGGATAGTATCTGGCAATGCTGTCGAGGTAAAAAAAACTGTAAAATCATTTTGAAGTGAGATTAGTTGGAGAAACATGAACATGCCTTACTAGTGTAATTCCTGTGGGTGTAGTTTGCAAAACTTGGCTGTTGGCTCCATGTAAACAGTGCTTTACGGTTACTTGCGCCACATCCTTCCCATGGTATTCCTGGTGTCTTGATATGGAACTAGGTTTACATTTTTAACTGGTCATGACATTAGTTTAAAAATTGAATATAACTTTCTACATATTGTGTTGCTGAGCAACACTAAACATTAAACATTAATCGCGGTTCAACCGCTTGCCTGCTAGGCTGCTATTATGATAATATACTTATGAATGTGTTTCTCATTCATTTTTACAGAGGGGTGAAATTATTGTTTGTGGTAATCGGCAGCTTTTCACAGATGCGCCTCATAAACTCAACCTAGATTATGCCTTTAAGGAAACTCCACATAAGTGGCTGCTTTTCTTTGGTCAAGGCACTCATTTCTTTGCTTTTTCAGTTTTTCTGTGCATGACTAACGTGCAATTTAGTGTTATTGGTAGCCAAACCAGTGGAATCTTCAAAGAGATTTACCAGTTTGCCAGCAGTTTTGACAGTTCATCTCAACTCATTCCAAAGTGTGCTGATCAGTAAGCAAAAAATATCCACTAATATCAGAATAAATGGGAAGACTAGAGTAATTACTGTGATTGACTCTGTGATGATGTTGCGTCTCGCTTTGATCTTCTTCTCTGAAGAAGATGAACAGACACACCAGGTGGCGTCTTCCATATGGTCTCGCTTCAACTGACACCACACTTGCACACACACACTTATCAGCACACTCAGACTCATTAGCACCCAATTCACACTTTGCGCTGAATTTTATATTGTGGGGTCTAACCGGTGTCTAATAGATGTAGATCCCCTAATCCACTAATAACTTGGACGTCATGTTATCTACAATGTCTATGTTTTGCTGTTGTTTTACAGAGGAACTAGTAAACCCTATGGCTTAGTATTATTTCAGCTCGACAATTTCAATATTTATACATCTATGGATGTTCAGTAGAACCACTGCATTTGCACTTAGAGTCAAAATCTATTTTCCTAATCAATCTGACAGGTTTTATTGTGAACAGCCATATTTTTGCCATATTTTTAAGCTTGTCATTTTTAATGAGAATGTCATAACTCCTGGTGAAATAAACTCTTGGTGACTTCTATTTAGTGACAAATGCTGGATTTCAGTCATTTAGTCCATTAAAATCTAAACATGCACCAATTTTTCAAAACTGATCCGAAAACAAAATTCTGAGTATCAGCAGATACTAATCTGATACCATTTTAGGGTCTTGTGACAGTACAAAACTGCACCAAAGTTTGTCTGGAAATGGACTGAAACCCCTGAAATGGTAGATGTTGGTCTGCTTGTTTGGTGCATACAAAAGATCGTATGGCAGCGTTCGCACCAGAATTCATTTTAATTGATCCAAACCTGGCAGGTATGAGCACACCTTTACAGCTGACCTCAAGGTAGGGCTGAAACAATTATTTAACATCATGTAACGTTGATAACAAAGGAGTGTAGATGAAATATTTTTGTTGTCGAATGCTCGTTTAATCTCACATGACCCCATGTAAGGGGCTGAAATAATGTGGTTTGACCGGTGTGGTGTTGTAGCACAAGACTGTAATTCAGTTCTCCCCAAAAAGACCTCCCTAGTGAAAAAAATATACAAAAATGTATTTAAAATACGTTAATTTAATGCTAAGTACAAATAAATTTACATATTATGTGCTTCATAAAAATACCCTGCAATTGTACTTTTAGTACTAAACTGGTATATTTAAACTTGGAACAACTAATTTTCTGATTAATGCACTTTAATTGTGTGGACGTAGTGCTGAAGTCCAACTAAAGATATACTTAAATATATTTACTTGTGCTAAAGTGGAACTATTGCAAGTAGACTTTAGGTACACTTTACATATCTTGCATTTAAAGATCGATATTATTTAAAGATCATACAATCCTTATCAACAGTGACATAAAAACATATTTTAGGCTTAATATTAAGAAATGTGCATTATGCACAAGTAGTACTCCAAATAAAGTTTAATTCAAATTTTTATATCAGTAAGTCTCAAGCGATATGTCAGTAAATATGTTAGACATGAACTATACTTAGTAGAAAATAAATGCATGTTAAATCTATTACTTTTTTATTAGGGTAGGACTGTCACTACCGATTGTTTTAGTAATTGAGTAATCGGCTGATTATTCTGACGATTAATCGAGTAATTAGAATTACATTTTTGTGAGGTCATGAAAATAGACCTAAGCGAAAATCGAATACTCAAACCGAATTGAGCAATCGTGACAGTCCTAATAAAATATTTTTATTAGTAAATGCAAAAAAAATTACATTAAATATTAAACATATTACATTAAAGTTTGTTTCGCATAGACTATAATGTAACGGTATAATGTGTTTTAAGAGAGCTAATGTTGTGAATAAACATTCAAAG
The DNA here is from genome assembly GCF_022985175.1 of Labeo rohita. NCBI lineage: Eukaryota > Metazoa > Chordata > Actinopteri > Cypriniformes > Cyprinidae > Labeo > Labeo rohita. Next base: position 41,873,385 of record NC_066869.1, on the reverse strand, counting down.
CTTACTGATTAATCAGTGGAATAATCAATGATCGCTAGATTAATCGATTATCAAAAGTGTTTGTATCAAATAATCGTTTGTTGCAGCCCTACCTCAAGGTCAAATTCAGATCTGCCTCCTTCAAATAAAACCAAGTCTTCTCCCTACTTCCATTACATCACAACTATCTTTTAGACCAAGAATGTCAGTCTGTACCCAACAATGATTTTACCAAACAACAAGCCTCAACTTTTTCTTTTTCTGAGTTATTTTTCTCCACATCTCTAAATATCCACACCATGTTAATCCTATGCTGGTGAACACATCAGTGCACTTGCCCCCACTGCAGCTGGTACACCCACACAGCTTTCTGCTCCTTAATGCTAATTTTTAGATACTGGATAGGCACATGGTACAGGCAAACCTTTCCAGGATCAGTGCTGTTGTCAAAATGGATCCTAGTTGCTTTTTGTAAAAAAAAAAAAAAAAAAAAAGAACTGTGTGTGCTAGTTCTTCTGACTGAAAGCAGTTGACATCATTGCAGAGCATGCTTATGATAAACGGTGCACATTTGATTATCATTAGCATTGGTGTGGACGCTGACATAGTTATCGGTCTTGGTGTGGACAAGCCTTAAATCTGTAAAGATTTTTTTCAGCCACTATATACCCCACCCATAGACTAGCAAAGGAAGCAGTTCCTATTCAGCCTTATTTTACTTTCATGTGGATGCTGTACAGTATAATGATTTCTAACAATCGATGACCCTTCCTATAAACTTTACCCTGCTTCTAAACCTGAGGAGAAGATAAAGGGAAGGCAAGAGTTTGACAGCCCTATAGTGACTCCACTACAAAGCACCACTCTGACCGAGCAATTATCTCTGCAGTCTAATCGCAGATGGTTTAATTGTGTAATTAATCTGTGGTTCTCAGTCCTCCAAGGGCTTCTTATCTCTGAGGAATATCATTAGAGTATAAGATGGGCCAAACATTAGCTGATAAATCAGACGTAAACTAAGTGTGCAGGACAATCCCCAGTGATCCATATGAAGCGGGGAATGCTTCTCTTTTTGGAGCAATTCTTGAGTGCCTGAACTCAGTGATACTTCCTTCCATAGCATCTACCTAAAATTATTGATTTATTTACCGCAATAATAAACCACATGATCTGAAACAGTGAGATTTGCCAAATACTAAGACATTCTGAGATTCATATATATATTTCAGATTAACTTTTAATTATATTTTATGCTGATAATATAATTTCTAATTTAAAAAAATGCAAAATAGCAACATTTTAGAAACACCAGTAGTCTCTGCCTTTTCGAACCCTACTGTAGTATTGTCTTGCTCACAAAGCTTTTTGTTTTCCCTGTTTAACCGCAGTACAGAAAAAACAAGAGTCACAAAAGAAACACACTGTGCTCTGAGGGGAAATAACTTTAACTTGTACGATCAATGAAAAGCTGCTGACGAGGTCCGAACGGGCACACTGATTAAATCAATACATCGACGAGTATTTTCCAGATTGGATCAGACAGAGAGTATGGATCTTTCAGCAGAAACCTCAGGGGAATCAAATGCAGACGCTTGTAAGAACTCATTTGGGCTTGTCTGGTCCTTTGAGATGAGCAAATTAATTTAAAAATGGCCTGACACAGCACAGTTGCATCTTAAAGACAATTTCCCTGAATTACGGGAAGCAGGGAGATTAGCACATATAGCTTGAGTCGTAACTAAAGGAACAGGCTGGCACGGATGCCATGCAACTGGGTAGACATTTACGGGTATTAGAGGCATCAGAAATTGAAGCACACCATCTCAGAGGCTACAAAACAGCAGATTGTGAAGGATGACACGTTTATGCCACTGTAATCCAATTAAACTCCTTGCTGTGCTGTGTGTGTTAAAAAGAGACAGTCTGCAGTAAACATGTCTGCAAAGATGAAGATGAAATTGTAAAATGTTTTCGTCCTTTACCTTATGATCGGTAACGTTTCTCTCTACACAGTGCTTACATACACATCTATCTATCTGTCTATCTATCTATTTACCTGTCTGTCCATCCGGACAGACAGACAGATGATAGATATATAGATAGACAGATGCAGAATTTCTAAATGGCTGCCTATCTATCTATCTATCTATCTATCTATCTACCTGTCTATCTATCTATCTATCTACCTGTCTATCTATCTATCTGTCTGTCTGTCCATCCATCTCTCTCTGTCTGTCTGTCATCTGTTTGTCTATCAATCTATCTATCCATCCATCCATCCATTATCCATCTACCTGTCTATCTATCTATATATCTGTCCATCCTATCTATCTGTCTGTCCTATCTATCTGTCCGTCCTACCTATCTGTCCGTCTATCTGTCTGTCTGTGTCATCTGTCTATCTATCTATCTATCTATCTGTCTGTCCCTATCTATCTATCTATCTATCTATCTATCTATCTATCTATCTATCTATCTATCAGTCCGTCCTATCTATCTTTCAGTCCTACCAATCTATCCATCCATCCATCCATCCATCCATCCATCCATCTTCTCATCTACCTGTCTGTCTATCTATCTGCCTGTCTGTCTGTCCATCCGTCTGTCCATCTGTCTATCCGTCTCTATCTATCTATATACCTGTCCATCTATCTCTCTCTGCCTGTCTGTCTATCTGTTTGTCTATCTATCTGTCTATCAATCTATCTATCCATCCATCCATCCATCCATCCATCATCCATCTACCTGTCTATCTATCTATCTGTCCGTCCTACCTATCTGTCCATCTATCTGTCTGTCTGTATCATCTGTCTATCCATCTATCTATCTGTCAGTCCTACCTATCTATCCATCCATCCATCCATCCATCCATCCATCATCCATCTATCTACCTGTCTGTCTGTCCGTCTGTCTGTCCATCCGTCTTTATCTATCTATCTACATACCTGTCTATCTATCTATCTGCCTGTCTGTCTGTCCGTCTGTCTGTCCTACTGTATCTATCCGTCTGTCTATCTATCTATCTATCTATCTATCTATCTATCGCTAACAAATGCCTAGCAACTGCCAAGCAACCGCTCAGTACACCATGGCAACCATTTAGAAATGCTCAAGGAAACACCTAAATCACTTTAGCAAAGTGCTTAGCAATGGCTCAGAACACCTTAGTAACAGTCTAGCAACTACAACCTGGTAAAAGCGTGAATAAACATTAAACTTTCTTATACAGAGTTTCTCTTGACAAACTTTCCTTTTCTAGCTTCCGTTGTTTTTCTGCTGTCACAACTTATCATTGTGGTCAATTTGTCATGCCCTACAGTTAACATTTAGAGGAAACCTCCGTCATTTTGCCATTACTCATTCGACAAACCCTAACAAACGCTGACAGGCAGACGTATAATGAAAATTTAACATACGTCTGAGAGGAAGGAAAATGCTTCCTCCTGTCAGATTCTCTAACAATACAAAGCGACTGCTTGCCTCACCATTATATATTTTCCTTTTAGCAAACCCACCAGTGTGCATGTCAGAAAGCCAAGAGCAAACCCATGAGGGTGTTTGGGAAGCCTTTAAAATTGTATGAAGAGCTAAGCTCTGCAATCTCTTGTGATCCAAAACAAACTTACGAAAGACAAGTACGGAAACATCTCTGCCTTGACTAGTGTAAAGAATGCAAAGACTGGAAGGACTATGGCTGTTCTTCCCAGCATGCTTCACATATAAACATGAAAAACACAGATCTGCTTTTCCAATGCTTATCTGGCAGGCAGGAAGGGGGCAAAGTATTTTTTGTGAACTAGAAATGTTCTTCTCTTTTTACTTTCCTGGCAGACATGGCTGCAAATTCTGAAATGTGTTGTTTGTTTTTTTTAGATGCATTTGACTATGTAGTGAGGATAAGTTACACATACACCATACTTAACGCCCTAAGCTTTATTTTTTTATTAGTCGGCTGCATAAACCCAAAGCATCCTGCAAAGCCAATCCTGCTCTAAACTCAAGTCCTATAAATCTAATCTGTTCACTTCTGTATAAGATACTCTTTTCTTATTAATCCCCAAGTCATACCTGAATGTATTCCCAACAGCCTGTCTCCAGTTTAACCTTTTAGTTTAATAGATAATTAACAACCCATAGCCTCCCAGGCATTTGCAACCTGCACACACACGCGCAAACACAATTTTCTATCATTTATCCACGTCAACAAACTCACTGGTCTATGGAAAGGCTCTTTAATTCAGTAGCGGCGATAATTACGGCAAAGAATAAGCCATGAGTGAGTTCATCTTGTGAGTCATTTTCGGGGTTAAGAGCTGTTCGCCGTGACATACGGAGATGCTGTGGCAGTGATGTAGAGCATCGGTGTGAGAGTTTAATATGCCAGGCACGTTGAGTTACTCCCTTCTCTGTGAACTTAGGCGATACTTCAAAGCCATGCTTTTGTCATGTCTAAAGAATGTGTCATCGATGTGAGATGGGATCAAAGTTTTTGTTTTGTGTGTCTGAAGCGCTGTTCCACAACCAAGCGAGCTTCTAACGCGGCATCCTAAATAGCATGGGAACTCACACGTGACTGATTTGGAGCACTCTAAGGCAAATCCATGTGCTACACCAATAGCTCGTCTCACATGAAGCACATTGGGAGATTTGACACAGAATTGACCTGCTGGAGACATTAGCATAATACTCTAATAACCATAAAACACAGCACACACAAATATTTGGGTAAAATAATACTGTTGTGATTACATTACAGCTATTTTTACTGATACTTCCCATATTGAATGTGGATCTGAAGCCTTATATACTGCAAGCGGTTTAGGTTTTATTGGATAATAATCTTACTGTACATTGGTTGGAAGTTTGACATTGCAAAGCATTTTATCTGCCATTTGGGTTTAAAGGAACTTTTAAATTACGCATTACTGTGATAAAAAACACCAAAATGACAAATGACAAACCTAGGCAAGCACTTATCACTGTCAAATGAAGAGAAAAGCCTAATTTGACAAATTAATTTACCTTGGAGTAAATATAGGTGCCTTAACTGATGTTACACAGAACTTGATTGAGGGCTGACATATAGTTTAATCCATGGCATGAATTTCTCAGAATTTATTTGATCATTTAATAAAGGCGAAAAGTACTGTATCACATACCGTATACATTATATATACTCTTTGTTATAAATTAAACTAAGATTTTAAGAGTATGTTTTACAAAATACAAATTCAGTCTTTCTATTTCAAAATTTCATGTTTAATTCAATATGTTACTTGCCCTTTCTTTGTAATTACAGTGGCATGCAAAAGTTTGGGAACCCCTTACAGAATCTGTGAAAATGTGAATAATTTTAACAAAATAAAAGAGATCATACAAAATGCATGTCATTTTCTATTTAGTACTGAGTACTAAGATATTTTACTTAGAAGATGTTTACATATAGTCCACAAGACAAAAGAAATAACTGAGCTGAAATTATTAAAATAACCCCCTTCAAAGTTTGGGAACCCTTGGTTCTTAATACTGTGTGTGCTTACCTCGATGATCTACGAACTATTTTAGTGATGGTTGTTCTGAACAGTTAAACTGAACTCTGTTCTTCAGAAAAATCCTCCAGGTCCTTCAGATTCTTCATTGTTCCAGCATCTTTTGCATATTTGAACCCTATCCAACAGTGACTGTAGGGTTTTGAGATCCATCTTTTCATACTGAGGACAACTGAGGGACTCAAACACAACTATTAAAAAAGATTCAAACATTCACTGATGCTCCATTAAGAGCCGGGGTGTGAAAAAGTTTTAACAGGGTGAAGATGTCCAAATGTTTTTTTAGTACTGCCCTTTCAGAAGCAACAGAAGATACTTGCATGTTTCCCAGAAGACAAATTAAGTACAATTTACCTTGATCTAAGTCCCCCCCCCCCGGCTCTTAATACATCTTGTTTCCTCTCAACATCATAGAGGAAAGTGGAAAAGTGTTCAAATATGTAAAAGATGCTGGAAAACTGAAGAATCTGCCATTTTTCTGAAGAACAGTGCTCAGTTTAACTGTTCAAAACAAACAAGGGACTCATAAACAACCATCACAAAGCAACAAAAAACAGTCGTATATCATCCATGTAACTACACACAATATTAAACTTTTGAAGGTGGTTATTTTGATTTTTTTTCAGCTATTTTTTGTCTTGTGGACTATATGTAAACATCTTTTATGTAAAATATCTTACTCAGGACAGTACTAAATTAAAAAATGACATATCAACATATCAAAATATCATTTTGTATGATCTCTCTTATTTTGTTAAAATTATTCACATTTTCACATATTCTGAAATGGGGTTCCCAAACTTTCACATGCCACTGTTTTTGTGAAATTTCTTAGTGAAACTTATGTCTAGGTAATTTTTTTACAGTGTTATTTGTGATTTGTATTTATTCATGAAATTTACTAGCATTTTTTAGCAAATTCATAAGGTTCAAAGTAAACACTACACCATTTTTAAAGTTATTTTACTGTATTTTTTAATCATCTGCATAAAAATTTATTTAAAAAATAAGTTTGCAATCTTACAGAGGACTTCTACTTACAAAAGATAGTACAGTGCATAGGAACATTTGATTAGATAGGGCTGGTCAGTAATTTTCAGGCTTCAACAAAAGGTCAATTATTAAAAAAAAAAGTTAAATAAAATACCAAGTAACCAATTTATGTTTTCCCAAATAGGCAAAATGTTAGCATGAGACAAATCTTTTGGACGTCAGATTCAAATATCACGATAATCACATCCAAAAATGCACTCGAAGCATTTTTATAATGACCAAAACAGGTACATTCTGCATTTACAATAATGGCACATTATTCTAGCTAAAGAGCGATGGCAGTTTCAGTAATGGGCTCTGATTTGATGTAAACTGCGTAAGCAGCTTGTCTGAGTCTGGGCCTCAGTGGAGTTGACTTCTGCTGGTCTCAAACACTCAGTCACCGCAAAGCCAGACAGCATAAGCCACCAGACACCCTGCAATTCTATTAGATTTATTATCTTCTCACAAAGTAAATCTGACCTTCTCCCTTTGTCCGTATTTCTCTCTTTTCGTTCTTTCTCTTCCACTTTTTACCTGTCTTTACCACTGTATCTTTTGAAGAATCTGTGCTTTTCTTGTTACCAAAAGGTCCGTTCCATCATCCTGAATGATGTCACAGTGACTTACATACTTTGTTACTCTTTTTTGAAGGCTTTTCCATTCTTAAAATTGCTTCCAGTACTGTAGGTGCACTGCTCGTTAAGGATTTGATGGTTATTCTGAGCAAAGCATGATGATCTAGTGTTTTTGGAGACCTGTGTGTGGGTCAGTGAATACACACCTGTATTTGCCTAAGTCCTAAATCTGTTTATCTTATGTAATGCACCATTAAGCAGTGTAATCTTATTTGAGAAGATAGGTCACTCACTTATAATCAAGGGTTTGAAAGGTTGGACCCTGATGGGTCCTGTGCAATTTCATTACAGCCCTGAAGATGACAAAATGGGGACAAGGTTAAATTGATCCCTAGAGACATTAGTCCAAATGAACCCTGGCTTGCAAACTCAATGCGTCTATAACAGACCAACAAACCGAACATTATACAGTAAAGATTTTTTTTTTCTGTCACCTCCTAATAGTGTTGCTCACACCAATTTCTTTTTTTCCCCTGAGCTCCCTTGAGGCAATGAGCATGGACAGTCCATCTGGGACAAACCTTGTCTACTGTCTCTCTTTTGTTTCCACTCAAAACAGCACCTGGAACGAGTGTGTAAACTGGGATCACACTCCTCAGCCATCAGAGATGGGCAGATATCATTTATTATCCTGTAGCCTTAAATCTTAAGGTGTCTGTACACATACAATGTCTATTTAAAGACATAATGCAGCAAAAAAATTATAATAAAATACGCCATAGCACTGACTCATAGTATCCAAACCAGCTCTGGTGCTCTTTCAAAATAGCCTTAAACTTTGATGTTTCTAAGTTTTTTCCTATTCATAATTTCCATCATTTAATTTCAATGTAAATGCATTTATACTGCACTTAACGGTTTGTATAAATGTTTGTGGTAAGTATTCAAATGCAGCTACTGTGCTGCCTGTGCTGCAGTGTAAAGTTGACATACATTAAAGAAACAGTTCACCCAAAAATGAAAATTTGCATAAAATTTACTTACCCTTAGGCCATCCAAAATGTAAATGAGTTTGAATAAAGTAACGTAAGTAATCCACAAGCTGTGTGTTTGTAATAAATCCATCAAGATGTTTTTAACGTCTTTAACGTTAAACATGAGTCCTCTGTTCATAATATTGCTTTTTTCCAGTGAAAATGTTGTCTTGTCTGAATCAGGAGAGAAATACGCACAGATCAAGCACTGCTTGCAAGCAAAAACAGTCATAAAACATATGTCAATAGATTTGTATGTGAGAGGACAAAGGGTATTGACTTTTACAGTAGAGGAATTGTTATTATGAATTACAGTATTTGTACAGAAGCGACGGTATAAAGATAAAATGTCCTGATGGATTTGTATTTTACAAAACAAGCAGCTTTTCACAAGATGTTAACTGAGGGACTGGAGTGGTGTGGAAGACTTGTGGATTATTGTTATGTTTTTAGCAGTTGTTTGAATTCTCATTCTGACAGCACCCTTTCACTGCAGAGGAACCATTGGTGAGCAAGTGATGTAATGCTGAATTTTTAAGGCTTGGGGGTGAGTAGATGTACTGCAAATTTTCATTTTGGGGTGAACTATTTCTTTAATTCATGGCAAAAATAATGATATTTGTTTACAAAACCATTACAGTCTGAAAAGTTGAACCAGCACTACAGCATTAGGCTCTTTCGGGGCTCGTTTTAGATGATGAAACCATCACACCATCACTCCATTACAATACAAGCTAATGATGTTAGACCCTATTAACTAACCAGAACATAAATGTTACAACAACTATCATTTGCATCCTTCTGACAATTCAATTCAAATATTACTAAGCTTCCCCATTTCATTAAGAATCTGCATTAAAAATGCTTCATTTACTGTAGACCTAATAGTGTTGCTCACACAAATTAATTTTTTTTCCCTCAGCTCCCTTGAGGCGATGAGCATGGACAATCTATTGGGACAATCCCTGTCTACTTCCTAACCTGTGTTTCCACACGTACAGTAACAGCGCCTGGAACGAGTGTATAAATCTTTGATCACAATCTTCAGCCCTCAGAGAGCAGCGGGTATCGATAATTATCCTGTAGCCAGCAGTGCCTGCTTAGCAAGTCTTACATGCATTAATGCATGTAAGAAAGAATTTTTTTTACATAACCATTACAATCTGGCATTTTGAAGAGACAGACTGATCATTAGTTACTTACTAGATCAGTGAATGATGCTATTTGATTAAAAACTACAGAAAAGCAGCTAAAAAAATGACATTTACAAGTAGCGCAACTTATTTAATGCATTGTTTTGACTCTTTGAAATAACAGCCATTCGTTCTCGAATTATAAGTGTATTGTTTAAGATTCAGACATCATCAATAATAATACAATACTATTCAAAATGTATATTATTTTGTTGTTGTATTATGATCATTAACTAAATCATTAAAAATTTGTTTTGCATATTGTTTTTTTGACACATAGATATTAAAAAAATGCATATTGGTATAGTCACTAAAAATCAATATCGAGTGATCTCGAAGTTGAACTCAAACCAACACTGCAGCATTAAGCATTCATGCAGTCATCAGGATTATTTAAGATGATGAAACCACAATACAGCATTAAAAAAAAAATAATAATAATAAGTTGTTACAAAACCCTTTAAGTAAACAGAACATGTATTTTGTGCTAACTCTTATCGAATGAATCCCTGGTCTCAATATTGGCCGTCAAATCTCATGAAGCTTCCCCAATTCATTCAAATCTGCATGAAAAACGCTTCATGTACTTCACAGATCAGGTTTCCGTGGCCAGCTGCGTGATGTGTCCATTCTTGTTGACCAAACGCACTTACTGACACCTGCAGATGTAGGTACGAAGGCGCCTGAGGAGCGCTCTCACTTTTGCGACGCATCAAACGATGCTCGACAAAAGACGTTTTAGAACTTAAATGCGAATGTAACCAATCTCCGTATGGCATCGCTTACCTGATGCGCCTCACTTATATGGAAATTGAATCGCCCCTTGTATCAAACAAGGAGGGTGCTCCGTGGTCTTCTTATGTGGCAGGAGAGTCTGGAATACTATTTATCATTGGCGTCCTCACGAGATCGTAATATTCCCCATGTAGAACCAGTGGAACGCGTTCGGCGAATACACGAGCCTCTTTTCTTTCCTCTATTTTCCTTTCCTACTCTCTTACACATGCATTAACACGCACTGCACACACGCCCCAGTGGGCTCTCCACGCGTAAACGCCATGAGGAGCATCCCTGACTCCAATGCGCATTTTATCCCTCCTGTACGCGCGGCTTATTTCAGTGTATTCAAGCCAGCGCAGTTCTCACGGCAGAGAAATATTAACGTTTGGCCAGCAGAAAGGCTGGTTAACTCACATTTCCAACGGACGCTAGATACAGGTGGGTTTGCCAGTCTCCTACGTCTTCTTCCAGAAGTGCGGAGCGAGGAATATTTCAAAAGAACAAGTGCGTTTCGCGCTCGTATGGCGGCATCTTGTCTTCATATTGGGCTTCGCGGCAGCTGCAAAGATTCCAGCGTTCGCGCGCTGCGGTTGTCATGGTGTCAGACTGAGGGATGCTGCTGTGGCGCTTGATTCGTGACATCACACTGCCGTTAGAATTGCTACAAGTTTTCTTTTATTGGTTAACACTTACGGGGTTTCCCTTCTTATAATTTAACTCTTAAATGTTGGAGTTAAGGATGATTTTGCTGCGATATTCCGTTGCTTTAACAATTGCAATCACTCTGTTACAGAAACAGATCCATCTATTAATAAAAAAATCTGTCTTAGAAGGAGATGCTTTGAACAATGTTTATGCTGCATTGCAGTTTTCCATTTTACAAAACCATATAGTTACCAGGGGCTGTCATGTTCCGAAATAACCATCCTTACTTTTGAACATGCAACTTTTTAGTTTGAAGCAAATTAAAATGAGCTTAAAAAGTATTCGTTCTCAAGCCATCTAAGATGTAGATTAGTTTCAGAGTAATAAGTATTACATCACTTGCTCACCAATGGATCCTCTGCAGTGATTGGGTGCCCTCAGAATAAGAGTTCAAACAGCTAATAAAAACATAATCCACATGACTCCAGTCCATCAATTAACATCTTGTGAAAAACTGCATGTTTGTAAAAAAACATATCTATCATTAAGGCGTTTTATCTTTAAACAGCTTCTGTACAAAGTACCATAATCCAATGCTTTCTCCAGTGTATCAATCCCCTGTTGTCCTCTCACATCTATTTGTTTAGGACTAGTGCTCGATCTGTGCATATTTTCTCCTGATTCAGACGAGACAACATTTTCACTGCAGAAAGCAATATTATGGACAGAGGACTCACATTAGCAGTTTTCGCAGTTTGTGGATTACTTACATTACTTGTGGATTATTGTGACGTTTTTATCAGCTGGTTGAACTCACATTCTGACAGCACCTATTCAAACTTATATACATCTTGCATGGATTGAGGGTTAGTAAGCTGTAGTTGCATCTGAAGTGGTACTTATACCACATGTATACAAACCATTCAGTGCTGTATAAATGCATTTACACAGACATTATGAATAATTTTTAAAGGAACAGTTCACTCAAAAACAAAATTTTGCTAAAAATGTACTCACCCTCAGGCCATCTAAGATGTAGATTAGTTTATTTCTTCATCAGAACAGATTTGGAGAAATTAGCTTTACATTGCTAATCAATGGGTCCTCTGCAGTGAATGGGTGCCGTCAGAATGAGAGTTCAAACATCTGATAAAAACATCACAGTAATTCACAAGTAATCCACACCACTTCAGTCCATCAGTTTACGTCTTGTGAAGTGAAAAGCTGCATGTTTATAAGAAACAAATCCATCATTAAGGCATTTCATCGCTTCGTTGTTTGTGTACAAAATACCATAATCCAGAGTAATGCTTCTTCCACTGTAAAAGTCAATACCATTTTGTCCTCTCACATCTATTTGTTTAGGACTAGTGCTTGATCTGTGCATATTTCTCTCCTGCTTTCTGCTCCTGCTATATTATGGACAGAGGACTTGTATTTTGGATTTCTTACTTTATTGTTCATTACAAATACGCAGTTTGTGGATTACTTACATTACCTGTGAATTATTGTGACGTTTTTATCAGCTGTTTGGACTCACATTCTAACGGCACCCATTTAAACTAATGTGCATCTTGGATGGCCTAAGGGTAAGTAAATTTCTTTCTTTTTTTTTTTTTGTACATTTTATGCAATTTTCAATACTTTTTAAAGAAATAGTTAACTTAAAAATTAAATTTGAAAATGTACTGACCCCCAGGCCATCTAAGATGTAGATTAGTTTATTTCTTCATCAGAACAGATATGGCAGAATTTAGCATTATATCACTTGCTCACCAACTGATCCTCTGTAATGAATGGGTGCCATCAGAATGAGAGTTTAAATAGCTGATTAAAACATCACAAGCTTCCACAAGTATCCACAAGTAATCCACATTGCTCCAGTCCATCAATTAATGTCAACTGTTCTATCATGTGTGGTAAAATATGAGGTGATATATTTTTAAATAACTAATGCAATTTTTGACACTAAACACCAAACAACTGATTGGTATGTTTGAATATACGGATGAATGCCAATAAGGCATGACTGTCATTGAAAAATAATGTTTATTGCTAAATGTCTCTTGCGAGCGGAATTAAAGAAGTAACAGCACCCGCTCTCGAATGTGTGAGTCAGTGATGTGTTTGGACAGAGCTTTGGAAATTTATGTCCCTGGATATTGACTGGTGGTTCTTCTAGCCGCCTCAAGGCATAGATGTGATTCACAATAGTCGTTTTGCCCTTATTAGCTGAGGACCTGAACACAAGAGAAACATTACAGAGTCCCACTGTGAGCTCACACTCATCGCCATTAAATAATCATTAAATACACACCTCCTCTCAGCTCAATCCATCATCAAAGGGAAATTTCCCTAATCTTGTCAGGTGATTTTGGGCTCTCTGCCTTCAACAAAATCCACATCTTTCTCTTGAATTCACATCTCATTTTTTAAGTCCTGAAAATACTGTACATGCAAGAAGAAAATAAATGCACCATTTACATTTTCCCTATTAGCATTTCACCCAAAAAATGAAAATTAGTTGATAGAAAGAGAGTTCAAATGACTCCACACAATTAATTAATGTCTTGTGAAGCAAAAAGTTGCACGTTTGCAATAAACAAATTCATCATTCAGATATTTTTTACTTTAAATCATTGTTTGTGGCTAAAATAAGAGTTCCCTATCCATAATATTGCTTTCTTCAGTTTCTTGTCTGAATCAGAAGAGAAATATGCACAGATCAAGCACCATTTACAAATGAAAACAGTTTTAAACAAATATGTCATGGATTTTGATGCAAGAGGACAACAGGAGACTTTTTCACAGGAGGAAGAATTATTATGCATTATGGGCTTGAAATTTGGCCAGAAATGACAGTATGTGGTAAGAACTTATCTAATTAAAAGAACAGTTCACCCAACAATAAAAATTTGCTGAAAAGCCAAAAGCAATCGTTTGAAGTTAAAACATGCAGCTTTTTGCTTCACAATAACTAATGGAGTCATGTGGATTACTTGTGGATTATTGAGATGTTTATATCAGCAGTTTGGACTCTCATTCTGACGGCACCCATTCACTACAGGAGTTCCATTGGTGAGCATGTGATTTAATGCTAAATTATTAAAAATCCTAAAATGGCAAAAGGTTTCTGACAAGGTAAGGTACAGGACTGTTGGTTAGAGAATACAAAATTTCCTCACTGTGAATGAAAAACAAATGTGTGTTACTTTAATGCAGGATATATGCTCCTATATAACTAATATATAACTCTTTTCCAGTAGGAAAATGTGCTCTGTAGTAAATCCAGGGATTATTTCTATTTTTAGTTTTTGCAAGATGAACTTGCAGTTTGCTTCAGCATTATTTAATTCAGTAAAAAAGAGATATATTTTATCCAGTGATTAAGTTGAAATATGAGTTTGCAATACACTTAATGAGATGACAAATACTTCAAATGCTTTAGTCCTGGTGAATGTTTATTACTGCAATGAAAGCACCTCAGTGCATAAGTACACTTTATCTATGAACATCCACATGTAGCAGTTGTTTCTACCCAGCTTCCACTCTGTCTATTCAAGTAATAATAAATTATAAATTTGCTTCCCTTCCACAAAGGAACAGGCCATTCTTCCTTCTTACATCTACTGCAAGCCATTGTCCAATCTGAAGAAATCCTACTGAGGTTTCATTAACTATCGATGTTGCTTTGTTTGAAACATAACATTAGAGACTGCGTCAGATTTAATGGAACTCATGACATATTATTCACTGTGTTCAGTGAATATTTTTTGAAATAGTCATTTCTTTTATTTATTACCGTCAGTGATAAGGAAGTAGGAAGTTACAGTGTCCCTCAGAAGACACTGAAGGCACACTTAAAATGCCTGAATCTTGCTGCATTCAAATAAGTTTTACTTTATTTCATATTTTGCTGAAGAAAGATAAGCAGCACTCCAGAAAAGCTCCCTTTTGTTTGCAAATGTTAATTTGTTTTATATTTTATTTAATGAAAGTGACATATTTTGTATATTGAATGTGTGTGATTTAAAAATATTCTTTCTAAATTAACACATACAATCTACCAAATAATATTTAAATGTTACTGTATAAACATAAATAGTAATACCTTTTAAAGGAATAGCTCACCCCAAAATGAACATTTGCTGAAAATGTACCATCCAAGATGTTAATTTGTTTCTTCAACAGAACAGATTTAGAGAAATTTATCATTACATTATTTGCACACTAATGGATCCTCTGCAGTGAATGGGTGCCGTCAGAATGAGTGTCCAAACAGCTGATTAAAAACATCAAAAAAAGATCTTGTGAAGTGAAAAGCTGTTTGCTTGTAATATTCACATCCATCAAGATGTTTTTAACTGAAAATGTTGCTTCCCATTAAGATACAAGTCCTCTACACACAATATTGCTTTATCTAGTGAAAAATTCTCATCTGAATTGGAAGAGAAATATGCACAGATCAAGCAAAAGCTGTTTGGACTCTCATTCTGACGGCACCCATTCACTGCAAAGGATCCACTGGTGAACAAGTGATGTAATGCTACATTTCTCCAAACCTATTCCAATGAAGTAACAAATTCATCTGTATCTACCTGAGACTGAAGAAATATTAATTTCTAAGAGAACTGTTCCTTTAAAATATGGTTTGCACTCCCTTTGGACATCCTAAAAACATCCTGGTAATATATTATGGCAATTTATCTGCAGTTGCTTGCTACAATTGTTCCTGGAAATGAATAATTGATAAAGAGCTTGAAATGATTCCACTATAAAAACAGACACCTGCACTACCTCTCCTCTCTGATTATGAGCCACATTAACAATGGACAAGCCCTCCTTGCTCATTTGACAAAGTGATGTATTTGAACTGCGCTGAATGGCTCTATTAAATAATACATTAAACCGGGGTGTAATTTGGATGTATGCAAAGTATGGGGCTAGAACTGGTGGAATGAGATTGGTTTATCACACTGACATCTAATTACAAATGAATGAGAGGGTAAGCGAGTGTTTAAAGATTCCTCAGAATGACAACCTAATATACACATGGAAGTGGATTTATACTATCTCAGTCAACAGCTCTGTGAAAACGTTTAGTGACTGTATTAATAATTATAGTGAAACTGAAAAGGAAGACTCATGATTTTTACTTTTTAAAGTGATACATTTTATATGCTCAAATACATTTTCATTAAAACTGAAATATTAGTCATTTTGTTGTTGTTGTCAACATTCTAAAATTAGTACCATTAAAAATGCATAACAGGGTGCGTAATATATGAGGTTGAGCTAGTGCAAGATGAGCGTTTGTGGTTAAAAAGTGTATAAATTTGCATTTTTCTTAGAAAATGACCAATTGTTTCGCTAGATAAGACCCTTATTCTTTGGCTGGGATTGTGTAGAGCTATTTGAAGCTGCATTAAAACTGCAGTTTGGACCTTCAACCCACTGGATACCACAGAAGTCCACTATATGGAGAAAAATCCTGGAATGTTTTCCTCAAAAAACTTAATTTGCAACTTTGAAGGGGCCATCGTATGCAAAGTTCACTGTTACATGTTGTTTGAACATAAATGTGTGTTGGCAGTGTGTGTACACAAACACCCTATGATGATAAAAATCCACTTAGTGGTTTTTATTTAATCTGCAAAACCATTCCCAGAATCTTGTGGGCTAAATGTGGGCATACACTAGCTGTGTCTCATTACGAAGAATGCACCCTCCGGAGGCTGCATTCGAAGGCTACATACGTCATAGAGTCTGTCCCATTTCAGAAAAGCAAGTAGGACACTCCAAATGCGACCTTCGAATGCGTCCTTCTTTCACAGGAATTCGGAGGATGCATGCAGTGTATCCTTCGCTGCTACAGATAATCCACAATTCTTTGCGTCGCCTTAACCAACGGTCGTTTATTTGAAAATAAATTGCGATGCCGGCAGATGTAAACACAAGCAACGATGTGGCGTTTAAATATAAAAAGTAAAACTAATACATTTTTGTCCTCCTTTTTCTTCTCCTTTTTTCTGTAACAGATGTCAGTTGTACTTATGCTGGAGCTCCTCAAATATGCAATAAAATAAAACAAGTAAAAAGGTTTATTTTTAAATTACTTTCCAAGTGTCAGGGTTTCACCTCAGTCACACACTCAGCCACACACTCTGACCACACCCCCCGGAGGATCCACCCAACCGTTCAAGATCACCTGATTACTGACTGTGCACCTGAATCCAATTACCACACCCCTATATATACCTGATCCACTCAGTCAGTCAGCGTCTGGTCTACAGATCACTTACCTCGCTTCACGGATCCTCCTGGATTTATTGGACTGTGTTTCTCTCACTTGCTCCCTTGCTGTGACTTCTCCCATTGCTGGACTGCTCAGATAAGATCTTTGCTAAACCTTACCACTGAATTCTGTGTGACAATTCGTCCAATAAACATTATACTCCTGTTTTATACTTACCTCTGTCTCTGCCTTCGTCTGTGTGTGACACCAAGTTTAGGAATAATTTTCCTATATTTATTTAGTGTTACAGCGCAACTAGCAATTGTCGAGCCCAGTGTAGACTGTTGATGTGTTGTCATAGCAACGTGATACTTCCTTTTTTCCTTTTCCGTCCATCCTACGAAGGCCATCTCATTTAATTCTAGGCTTGTGGACACTCCGCATACGCAAACCTACAGAGGATCCGACTTCCAAAGGATACAACCTCCGGAGGGCGCATCCTTCGAAATGAGACACAGCTACTGAAAAACCTTTGACTGTGTGACGTCACACCGACAGAGGCCGCTCCCACGATAGTTTGATTGACACTGGCGTCTTACCTTAGACCCGCCCAGATGAGCTGTAACAGTCCAATCGCCATTGTTTCGATGCCGGAGCAGGGACGTAGACAAGAATGACTCCTAAGCGATTGAGGTGTTCTGTTGCTGGATGTAATAATGAACATAGTAGTGGTCATTTACTGCCGCTGAAGACGCAGTGGAACACATTTGTTTGTGAAGGGAATGCGCCTCCTGATCTACATAAATGCCTATATGTTCACGCAAATCATTTGTGATCCAGCTTCACTCACAGTGAGTATAAGGGTTTTTATGAATGTTTGCGATCGCCTTTCCTAGTTACATGCTAGTTAGCAAGTTTCGTGGCTAAATGCAGCTAAAGGAAAGGCTCGGCACTCCACAGAGAGGGAAGAGAGGGACAGGGCAAGCAGAGCTCATTAACATAAACGTACATCAGTTTTGCAGAACTGATTTTGACAAGGTAAAAAGGATGTTTTTTACACTACAACTGGGCAATTTTAACCAAAGCATGTTAGACTGCTTTAGACTTTTCATTAAGACCCTAAAGAATCATACCAACTTGTGGACAAGAGGCATTCAATGACCCCTTTAAAGAAAGAAATACACAAACATCTTGGATGACATAGGGGTGAATAAATTATCAGGACATTTTTAAATCCTGGAAATTAAATAATCCGTTTAAAGTTCAAATGGTGTTATTTATGACTAAAACCACTTTCAAATTTATGCTCAGCATTTTAAGGGAATAGGATTGTGATCTTTACTGGAGACACAAAAGTTACCAAATACCAGGAATGACCCATATAGATTGAAGTCCCATTGGTTACCCATAATTTGAATACCAATCGATAGTATTTTTGACTGTACTTTTTGGTGACGTAACCAGAGCAACCAGCTAACCCTGCTTGTTCTGCCAGTAATTTGAAAAAAAAAAAAAAAAGGAAATTGTCTTTCAAGACACAAATGTTGTTCAGCCTGTAGGGGAAGTTGTAAGTCTAAGACTGTAAGATTGTTACAGAAAAAAAAATCTAAAATACAACAGTTGTGTAATATAATCATTATATAATGTGAAATATATAAGACCCCTTAAAAAGCTTATTGACTGTAATTAGATCTAGTCATTTTGGTATTGAATGACCAGCATTAAATGACGGCGGGAGTTTTTGGTCTTTTTTGAGAAGACTAACTAAAAATGAAATTACAGAATTACCTGGCATACGTCTTGGATAAGGTCACCATGAAAGGAGAACCAAATAGGGAGAGAGAGAGACTGACTGGAAAAGAAAGAGAAAGTCAATAGACCGTACAAGCCGTACAAGTCACTTAAGTCTCACTTCTCTAGAAACTAACAGAAGGTAAAACATGGTTGTCATCTGTCACTTTAGCCCCTCATAACCATGAATCACCATAGTTCAAACTCATTTAATAGGTCATCAGACCTTTTTTCAGGTTGAGTGTGAGTGTGCTTGGTTATATAAAATATTGATGTTAAATTCTCCTCCAACCTGTCATCCTTATCATCTCAGGCAGAAATGCAATGCTCACACAACCTTAGAAGGTTTATTATTAGCCACAAAAGAAAAACATTTAATTGCTTGGCTCATGAGTTGAATACATCACAGACAGGAGAGAAATATTATATGTTTTCAAGTGAATTCTGTAAGACATCTGATATCCAGTAGATGGCAGTATTTATCTCCAGAGATCGGACAAAACCCTTCCTCAAAAAATGTACCAGATGCTTTGAGGTAAACTGTACGTCCTAATACTGGTGTAATTATGCTTATTTGCATACCAGTGCAGTACATACTTTTATGATGTGGCATTGGAATGCAAATTAGCATGCAGCCCCTTTTGGTAATACTTATTTACAGTTGCAAAGGGATCTGTATCACATTGTTTAAAAAATTGCATTACGCTGCTTGTGTCTTCACTGTGCACATAGCTTTGTTCCTGCATATGTCTTCCGCTTCACATGATGAGTTTGGTTTCAGTTTTAGCTACAAGCCTGGACCACAGCACTGAAATGTTCCACTGCAGTTAAAATGAATGTAGCACAACAGATCATTTAACATACAGACTGTGCAAGGCATCATCCCTTTCACAAAAAAAATAAAACAGTAATAAAAATCAATTTTGTACAGCAGTGCAACAATTTTTGGCAACAATTAAAAACAAAAGAATCATCAGGTATCCAACTCTATAACAACTTTTGCTGTCACATTCTAAGAACTTGTTTCAAGACTTCGGATCAACTACACTGGAAAACACAATGTCATTTAATAACACCATAATAACAATAATATGGCGCTGAGTGCTAGTGCAGTGGCGTCTGTCTTTAAATGGCCGCTCCATGCTGAGAACTTCAGACCTTTGTTTGGCTCAGCTGTAGACAAAAGTATTGTTACATTAACAAGTGTCACATACCAGAGCATTGTAACATACATTGTAACATATAGCCTAAGAATCAGAATAATGTTTCTTCAGCTCAAACCTGTGACGTTGAGATGCACAAAATGGCCTTTTGCTTGAGTCCCACTGTTGAGACATGTGGCATCACACTGGTAGAAGCCACTGTCTTGAAGTTTTAAGGAACTTATTGTCAGGAAAATGTTCCGTAGCCTGTGCTCAGCTCTTTCTGTTTCATTTACTGTGATCAGGTAACTGTTAGGATCCACAAGGGGAAAAAGCTTACTGCTGTTTGTATACCACCATTTGGCTTCAATGTCACAATCCTTTGTCTTAAACTCCACCGTGCACTTGAGAGACAATGAAAGACCTTCAGTCTTCGTCAGCGGTTCACGCGAGTATATCACAGACACTGCACATGGGAAATATTTTGTATTAGCCCATCAGAAATACAGAGTGTATGAGCTCTAAAATGACTTTCACAAAAAAAAAACATTAATTAAAAACAAATGTGTCCAATGTTAAAAAAAACTAGCAAATAAGTGCTAAGATGAGATTTACCATGTCTGTTGGCAGTGACACTTGGCACTAGAGTACACTTTGAAATATAACCTTTATATAAATATTCTTAGTTAAGAATTGAAATAGACATACCTGTTGCTAGTGAAGTCAGCTGACTGCTGAAAACAACCATTATAAGAAACGCAGCTGGTAGGTGAAGCATCTGCATGTTTCTGTGCTTAATCAGATGAAATGGCTACTTGAATATGGTTACTGAAGTTTGTCTGACCATTTAAAGATAATTCCTGTTTAATTTTGCAGATGCAGCATAATTTTCGACAATCACAGATCACATGCCTGTAAGATGTAGCAGATGAGGGAACAAAATCTCAAAATGAACTTCTTTTCGCTGATGGTGGTTTGATACTGCAAGATGTGCTAATGCTACATAAACACTTTTTATGCAGCATTTAACACCTTAGACTTTGCACAGGAATCATTCCTCAGCTTCTACTGCTAACATGTGGTTACAGTGTTAAATGCGTCATTTTCAGCTTTTTTTTTTTAACAAAGTCAGATATTCTGACTTTTTTCACAGAAATCTGACTTTGCATGGCTTTACATTTAATTGATTCATAAAGTGCAAATATATGAGCGTGAAAAGCTAAAGTATGAGTATTATCGGTCTATTCTCTTTGATCAAAATACTCTCAAGCAAACATCAGATCAACTGTAGCTTTAGTAACTGTTATTACTTTTGACCAGTAGGTGGCACTGTTACAAATCGATGTGTTGTGTTCTGTGTGAGGTGACAATGGCACACACTAGGGATGTAACGATATGAAAATTTCTTATCACGATTATAGTGACCTAAATTATCACGGTTATCAGTATTATCACAGTATTGTTAAAATGTGCTGGAAATGTTAAAAAAGTACTGACACATGAAACATTTCACCAACTTTTGTATTTAAATTCAACAAAAATCAAATAAAATTATTTTTGTTTGCATAAACACAAACTTCCCCAATGATGTCTGGATTTTAAATGGCAACATGACTGACAACAGTTTGTCTCATACGAAATGTTCAAATAAAACTTTGAAAAGGTTTCAGCCTTTAAATAAAGAAAAGGATTAAGTCAAAATGATATTTGATTAACAAATGTTCATATGTATTTCATCTGATTCATAAATATTTCTAGATACCTATTTGAATTGTTTAAATGTATATAACCCACATAAGCTTGTTTTTCATCAACCAGTCAAAATTTACAGCAGGGCATGCAAATTCGGTCCAATTTTTTGGCCAGACAAAAACTGCACACAGGATGAATGTACATGTAAATCTGTAAATCCACTCTCTGACACTAGATGGCAGTTGCAGCTGTTTCCGTAACCTCCGTGGATAAAGCAGCATTATGTTTAAAGGGGTCATCAGATGCCCATTTTCCACAAGTTGATATGATTCTTTAGGGTCTTAATGAAAAGTCTCTAATATACTTTGATTAAAAATTCTCAGTGGTTTTGTAAAACAACACCCTTTTTACCTTGGCAAAATGAGCTCTGTAAAAATCATCCCATTCTAAGGGGTTGTTCCTTTAAATGCAAATGAGCTCTGCTCACCCCGCCCCTCTCTTCTCTCTGTGGAAAGACGATCTTGTTTATTTTAGCCACATTTAGCCGTGTTTAGCCGCTAAACTTCCTAACTACTACATTATAAGGAAAGGCGATCGCAAAGATTCATAAAAAAAACCCCTTATACTCACTTCTGCTGTAAGTGAAGCTGGATTATGAATGATTCGCGTGAACATAGACGGATATATGTAGATTGGGAGGCGCATTCTATTCACAAACAAACGTAATCTGCTGCATCTTCAGCGGCTCAGATGTTGGGAGTAAATGACAACCACTACGTTCATTATTACATCCAGCAACACAACACCTTAATCGCTCAATCTGAGATATTCTTGTCTAACTTACATTCCTGCTCTGGCATCAAAACAAGGAACGTTACTGGACTGTGACAGCTGGTCTAAGGTAAGAGCTCATGTCAATCAACTATTGTGTGACGCCACACTAATAGTCATCTGAGAACAGCTCCATTTGAAAAAGGGGATATTATTGTTACAGATTAATGAAAAACCACTGCATGGATTTTTATCATTACAGGGTAGATGTGTACATACACTGCCAGCACACATTAATGTTCAAACAATATGAAAAAGTGAACTTAGCATCCGATGACCCCTTTAAAGAATCAAGTATTACAGGGAGCAAAGATGAAAACAAAGTGCCATCGAACCTTTTCTAAAAACAGTCAGAACTTTCAGAGGCACATTCTTCATTCATATATTCATTCGTATTAATCACTTAGAACTCTTTTAAAACCTTGCATCTTTTTTAATTAAATATGAAACGGTAATACTAACTGTGGAGGGTTTTTATCACTATTTATCACTAAACTGGCAATCGTTCCATCCCTAGCACACACAAAGTTTGGTGTCAATACATCAAAGCTTTACAGAGAAAATCTGGCCTCATGTCTCAACTTTGTTGCAGTGCTATACAAAAACAGTGTAGTCTCACTACAAAAGGTTAATGCAATCAAAAGATATTAGCAAATGTAAATATTAATGGTTAATGAATGGTTTATCACTCTTGACTAAAAGGTGGCACTGTTACCAAAGTGATGTGGCATGGTCAGTGTGAGTTGGCAATGGCACATACAAAGTTTGGTGTCAGTATGTCAAGGCTTTGCAGAGGTACAGCCTCAGATGCAGTTTGGCATGATGCTAACAAATTTGTCAATGTGTTAAACGATAACGTTTCATATATATCAACACGAAATCCATAACTTTTTCTCAGCATAGTCTGAGAATGATATGAGCAAAATTTAGTGAAAATTGGACAAACTGTCTAGGAGGAGTTAGAAAAAGTAGGTTTTCAACATAAATCAAAACCGTGGAGGTAGGTAGCCTCAAGTCGTGGTTGTTATAACACACACCAAGTTTGCTCTCAATATTCCAAACCATTGCAGAGATATAGCCTCATATCCATTTTTGTGTGATTTCTGTCAAACTCATTTGCACGTTATTCAAGAACAGTTTGACTAATTAACTTGAATTTAGATCTCGTGACGATATCCCCATAAAACATTTTGCTGTGTTTACACTAGAACTGCACGATTAATCCTTAAAATATGGAGATCTCCATTCAAACACCCACGCGATCTTATTCCTGAATGACAGCGATTTAGCTATGTCTATTAGGACTGTTTCACATCGCGAGTGTCAGTGGAGCGTGAGAAGCAGGTTTTGTCGCTGCCCATGTTAATGAATCAGAGGATCGGGATAAATGTGAACGCATAAAGAGAAATACAAACAGTCTTTTCAACCACATTTTAATTATTATTTCTGTGTTACAGACATTTAAATAACAGAAGTACTGGGATAAAAGTTTATAGTTTGGGTATAAACACGTATTGTCTATAGTTGCGATCAAAACGAAAGTATCTTAACACTTGTATGTATAGTAACGCTATATATTTTTAAAAAAGTATGTCATTGAATCATTCATTCAAGAGATTTCAATAGTCAAACAAGTCTTAATGAAGTGAGACTGACTCCTTCATTGAATGTGTTTTTTTTTGTTTGTTTGTTTGTTTGTTTAAATTAGTTTTTAAAAGATATAAGCAATGAACAGTTTGTCAGAACCACTAGTAAATTACGTTACTTTGTTTAGTTTTCTAATCTTTTTTTTCTCCAGAATCGTGAGAGAATCATGGTCTCCAGTTTATTAAAAAATAAATGGGATACTCAATTTATCCAGAATCATGAAGCTCTTGTTTAAATGTTGTTTATTACTGCATATAATTCATTAAAATGGAAGTTTAATCTCATAAAGTTTGTATTTTTCAGTTGAATAAAAGACTATTTTCCCTATATATTTCATCACTGAGGATTTCTTAAGAAAAGTTTAAAAATCTTGTCTCGTCTCGTTCTCATGAACCCAGTCTCGTGTCTCGTCTCGTCTCGTCTCATGGGAGAAGTGTCTCGTCACACCCCTAGTACTAAGTGACCAGCAGAAAATGACGGAGGGTGTTTACAGTGATTCTCAAGATAGAAGACTAACTAAAAAATGAAATTCCAGAATTAGCTGGCACAGTCTTAAATAAAGTCACCGTGAATGGAGAACTAAATAGGGAGAGAGACACTGACTGGAAAAAAAGAGGAAGTTAACGGACCATACAAGATGACTTTAGGTTAATTTTGCAGAGGTGCTTTCTTAAGGCACTTAAATCTCACAACTCTCAACAGCACTGAGTCACCAGTGATTGTCATCTGTCACTTTAGCCCCTAATATTGAACATGAATAATTTTATTCCAAACTCATTTAATAGGTCAGATATTTTCCAGTGACTGCTAAGACATCTGATATCCAGTAAATGCCAGTATTTCTCTCTCTCTCTCTCTCTCTCTCTCTCTCTCTCTTTATTATTATTATTTTTTAACTGGACCATGAATCCCCCAAACATGTTGGGCTAAAGTAAACCCAATGCTGTGAGGTAAACTATATGCATGTGTATGTAAATTAGTATTCAGCCCCTTTTGCTAGCAAATATTGACTGTTAGACAGGGTATTACATGTCTGCTGTCAAATGCAAAAAAAAAAAAAAAAAAAAAAAAAAAATACGCATTGCACTGCTTGTGTCTTCACTGTGCACATGACTTTATTTCAGCATTAGGTAACTGTGTGTCTTGTTCACCACATCTGGCTGGTAAAAACATTTGTTAGACCTGTGGAGGCTTCATCTTCCGTTTAGCATAATGAGCTTGGTTAAATTGGGACTTTTTATCTCACGATTCAGATTTTTTTCGGATAGTATCTCACAATTCTGTATTAATATCTCACAATTCTGACTTTTGCATGGCTTTACATTAAGTTGATTCATAAAATGCAAATGTATGAGCCTGAAAATCTAAAATAACAGCATGAATATTATCTGTGACGAGGTCAATGACGAATCTTGAGTCGTAGGATC
Organism: Labeo rohita; assembly: GCF_022985175.1. Lineage (NCBI taxonomy): Eukaryota > Metazoa > Chordata > Actinopteri > Cypriniformes > Cyprinidae > Labeo > Labeo rohita. The sequence goes on along the minus strand of NC_066869.1, from coordinate 41,847,830 downwards.
CATATGCAACGATTTATTGGAATCGGACAAATCAAACAGGCAAGGGTCAACAACAACAGACTGGGGCAACGAAGGCAAATACAAAGGGGTGGTCAGAGTCCATGCAAAGGGTCGGGGCCGGCAGCGATCAAGAGCAATAGTCCGTGGGGATAGCAAGGGTCGACAAAAGGCAGGCAGCAGAGGTTCACTAAGAGAGGTAACAGTCCGGTTGACAACAGTAAAGGCAGTCCGATAAATAACGCTCAGGATTGAGGGCATGACCAACAAAACTTCGCAATGAACGCGCCGGCGAGGCACGCTGAAATGGCCGCCAGAGTGGATGTGAACCGCGAGACCCGGAACCGGAAGAGAGCGGCCCCAGGCACGGGATTGTGGGAAATGTAGTCAGTATTCAGGAGAGGGTTCCCGCTGGCGCGGGACGGGAGGAGCCACAGAGACCGCGCTTGTGACAGAGCCCCCCCCCTGCGAGTGCCTCCTGGCACGAGGAGGCAACCGACGCCGGGGTCTACCCCTGGGTCGGGGCCCTGGCCGATCCGGGTGAGCAGTGTGGAAGTCCACGGTGAGGGAGGGATCCAGGATGTCTTCGGCGGGCACCCAGGACCGCTCCTCGGGGCCGTAGCCCTCCCAGTCGACCAGGTACTGTAGGCGACCGCTCCGGCGTCGGGAGTCCAGTAAGGTGTTGACTCGGTAAGCCTCCTCGCCATCGATGAGCAGGGGGGCTGGTCTCTGCGAAGCGGTCTCGTCTAGGATCCCCCCCCCATCCGGGGGGCCAGCGGGCTTTAACAGGGAAACATGAAAGGTTGGTGAGATGCGGTACTCGGGCGGTAAAGCAAGTCTGAATGATACAGGAGTGATTTGACGTACAATTTTAAATGGACCCACGTACCTGGGGCTTAGTTTCTTGCAAGGTAGATGGAGGCGCAGGTCCCGGGTCGAGAGCCAGACCCATTGGCCGGGTTCGTAGGTCGGGTTGGGTCGACGTCGACGATCCGCCTGGGCCTGGGTTCTGCGGACCGCTCTTTGCAAGTGCACATGGGCTCGGTTCCAGGTCTGCTCGCTCCGTCGGAACCAGGAGTTGACCGCGGGTAAGTCAGATGGCTCCCCTGACCAGGGAAATAAAGGAGGTTGGAACCCTAGGACACACTGAAAAGGTGTTAAGTTAGTGGATGCTTTACGGATAGAGTTCTGGGCGTATTCGGCCCAGAGGAGGTAACGGCTCCAGTCCTCCTGGTGGTCGTGGCAGTACGAGCGTAGAAAGCGGGTCAACTCCTGGTTCAGCCTCTCAACCTGGCCGTTGGCCTCCGGATGGTAACCTGACGTCAGACTTACGTTTACTCCCAGAAGACGGAGGAAGTTTGACCAGAGGCGGGAGGTAAACTGAGGACCGCGATCCGACACGATATCTTCTGGGAGGCCGTAATAGCGGAACACAGCATTGCAGAGGGCCTCAGCAGTTTCCATAGCAGTAGGTAACTTCGGGAGAGGAATGAAGCGGCAGCCTTTAGAGAATCTATCGACCACAGACAGAACAGTGGTGTGACCCTGAGATGGAGGGAGGTGTGACGAAGTCCACGGCTATGTGGGACCAGGGGCGCTTGGGAACAGGTAAGGGTTGCAACAGACCTGCGGGAAGTTGACGTGGGGTCTTGGTAGTACAGCAGGTGACACAGTTCTTGACATAGTCTATGGTGTCATGGCGCATTGTGGGCCACCAGAAACGATTGTGTAGGAGATCGAGTGTGGCCTCAATACCTGGATGCCCTGAGCTGGGTGCGGTGTGGACCTCGGAGAGGATGCGTGAGCGAAGCACTGCGGGTACGTAAGTGAGGTTGTCTGGACATTCTGCTGGAGGAGGGTCTTGGGCCTGGGCTTCCGTGATTTCTGTCATGACGTCCCAGGTGACTGGTGCGACAATTATGGACGCTGGAAGGATGGACTCTCGTGGATGGATGGCATGGTCAGGTTCATGTATACGAGACAGAGCGTCAGCTTTGAGATTTTGGGACCCAGGACGGTAATTTATGGTGAAATTAAAGCGGGTAAAGAAGAGTGCCCACCTAGCTTGTCGATGGTTAAGGACCTTGGCCGATCGGAGGTACTCCAGGTTTTTATGATCAGTCAAGATGACAAAAGGATTACAAGCCCCCTCCAACCAGTGCCTCCACTCTTCTAGTGCGAGCTTAATAGCGAGGAGCTCACGGTTACCCACATCGTAGTTCTTCTTGGCTGGGCTGAGCTTGTGGGAGAAAAAGGCGCAGGGGAAGGTCTTTGGAGGCTCTCCCTGTTTCTGTGAAAGCACAGCCCCCACGCCCGTGCTTGAGGCATCAACTTCTACAAGGAAGGGTAGCTGAGGATCTGGGTGACGGAGGACGGGGGCTGTGGTGAACCTCCGCCGAAGTTCATGGAAGGCACTCAGGGCGTCAGGTGACCAGGTGAGACGGGTTTCGCCCTTCTTGACCATAGCTGTGAGTGGGGCGGCAACCGAGCTGAAATTGCGTATGAATCTTCGGTAGAAGTTGGAAAATCCTAGAAACCGTTGCAGCTCTTTGAGGGTTCTAGGCTGGGGCCAGTTCTGTACGGCCCTGACCTTAGTCTCATCCATAGCCACACCTTCCGGACTGATGATGTACCCCAAAAAGGCAATACTCTGCTGATGAAATTGACATTTCTCCTCCTTGGCATACAATTTATGTTGGACGAGGCGTTGGAGGACCGACCTGACGTGCTGGACGTGTTCGGCATAGGAGTCGGAGTAGACCAGAATATCGTCCATGTACACAATGACCCAACGGTTCAGCATATCTCTGAAAACATCATTAACAAAAGCTTGAAAATAAGACGGACTATTGACCAGGCCGAAGGGCATCACCCGGTATTCATAGTGACCTGAGGTGGTGGAGAAAGCCGTCTTCCATTCGTCGCCTTTTCGGATGCGGATCAGGTTATAAGCTGAGCGAAGATCTAGCTTTGTGTAGTACCTTGCAGACCGTAGCTGTTCCAGAGCTGGCGGGACAAGGGGTAGAGGGTATCGGTACTTAATGGTTACCTCATTAAGGGAACGGTAATCGATGCAAGGCCGCAAACCTCCATCTTTCTTCTTCACGAAGAAGAAACCAGCTGAGAATGGTGAGGTTGAGGGACGAATGAACCCCTTCGCTAGTTCCTCCTTGATGTACTCCTCCATAGCCAGAGACTCTGGTTGAGATAGTGGAAAAACACGACCTCGAGGTGGTGAAGCCCCAGGTGTTAAGTCAATAGCACAGTCCCCTGGCCTGTGAGGTGGTAATTCAGATGCCTTGACTGTGCTGAATGCCTCGAGCAGGTCCTGGTATTCCATGGGGATGGAGCTGCAAGGTGGAGGCGTGGCTGGCTTGGGTGGTGTTTGAGGAGTTGAGTGGATGCAGTGTTCCAGGCAGTGCGGTGACCAGTGGGTGATGACTCCTCTAGCCCAGGAGATGGTGGGTTCGTGACGGTTAAGCCATGGATAGCCTAAGATGAGGGGTGACTGTGGTGAGGTTATCACAAAGAACCGGATGGTTTCCTGATGACCAGGTTCAACACGGAGGGTGAGGTCCTTGGTGACGTGACTGACGCGGCCCGTCCCTAATGGTCTCCCGTCGAGGGCGGCCACTGCCACGGGGTGAGCACAAGACAGAACAGGGAGACGATTAGCATACACAAAGTCCTTGTCAACAAAGTTACCGGCAGCGCCGGAATCAATAAGAGCCCTGGTCGGGACTGATATGCCATCTGAAGTAAGCGTTACCGGTATCTCACAATGATTCAAACAGGTTTTAGAAGCACTCACCGAGGTGGGAGGTCGTGGAGGACGAGTCGGGCAGGTGGCGCGGATGTGACCCGCCTGTCCGCAGTAGAGACAGAGGTTGTTACGCAGTCGACGCTCCCTCTCCTCGATGGTGAGTCTTGTCGTTCCCAGCTGCATGGGTTCAGGGTTAGTGGAAGCCGACGGCTGTGGCAGATACGTGGCAGGGAGATTCCGGCTGGGCTTGCGAGACCGCATTACTTTGTCGATCCTGATGGAGAGGTCGATGTATTGACTCAGTGAAAGTCCTTCATCACGACAGGCAAGCTCCACCTGCAGATCAGTGTTGAGTCCCTTGCGATAATGCAACTTGAGAGGACCGTCATTCCATCCACTTTGCGCTGCCAGTGTTCTGAAATCCAGAGCATACTCGGCGGCCGTGCGGCGTCCCTGCCGCAACGCCATGATCTGCTCCCCCGCCTCGCTTCCTTCGGGAGCAGGTTGGAAAACCTCCTTAAAGCTTACGAGGAAATTAGCAAACGTGGGGTAAGTGGATTGCCCGAGGTCCCACACCGCGGTGGCCCATTCGAGAGCCTTTCCAGTCAGAAGCGAGCAAACAAACGCTATCTTGCTCTCGTCCGTAGCGTAAAGGTTGGGTTGTTGATTAACAAACAGAGTACACTGAAGTAAGAATCCCTTACATTTGTCTGCTGTTCCGTCAAATTTTTCTGGGAAGGCAAGACGAGGGCTGGCGGCGACGGGCTGAACCGCTGGGGTTTGTGCAGGTGGCGGAGGAGAAGTGGCGACGGGAGGTGCGGCTACCTGTAATCCTTGAACCGCTTGCACCAGCTGCTCCGTCAGGGCGGTGAGCCGTTCTAGCTGTTGCTGGTGCTGGGTTAGCATGGTAGCTTGGGCAGACATCTCCGACGCGAACTGTGAAACCGTCGCTGGATCCGAAGGCGGCGAAGTTTTCTGTGACGAGGTCAATGACGAATCTTGAGTCGTAGGATCCATATGCAACGATTTATTGGAATCGGACAAATCAAACAGGCAAGGGTCAACAACAACAGACTGGGGCAACGAAGGCAAATACAAAGGGGTGGTCAGAGTCCATGCAAAGGGTCGGGGCCGGCAGCGATCAAGAGCAATAGTCCGTGGGGATAGCAAGGGTCGACAAAAGGCAGGCAGCAGAGGTTCACTAAGAGAGGTAACAGTCCGGTTGACAACAGTAAAGGCAGTCCGATAAATAACGCTCAGGATTGAGGGCATGACCAACAAAACTTCGCAATGAACGCGCCGGCGAGGCACGCTGAAATGGCCGCCAGAGCGGATGTGAACCGCGAGACCCGGAACCGGAAGAGAGCGGCCCCAGGCACGGGATTGTGGGAAATGTAGTCAGTATTCAGGAGAGGGTTCCCGCTGGCGCGGGACGGGAGGAGCCACAGAGACCGCGCTTGTGACAATTATCTGTCTATGATATAGTTATTCTCTGTGATCAAAATACTCTGACATATCAGTAAAAATGTATTAAACTGTATTAATGGAGTGGAATACTATTCAGTAAGGCAAATATAAAATAATATAATAAATAATAATAAATTAAATAAATAAATGAATGATTCCTTGAAGGAACACATGGGTTAGAACCCAGAAGTTCATATTAAAGAGATAGTTCACTCAAAAATGAAAATTTGATGTTTATCTGCTTACCCCCAGGGCATCCAAGATGTAGGAGACTTTGTTTCTTCAGTAGAACACAAACAAAGATTTTTAACTCAAACCACTGCAGTCTGTCAGTCATATAATGGCAGTCAGTGGGATCCACGGATTTGAGAGTCAAAAAAACATACACAGACAACACCAAATTAAACCCTTCTGCTCATGATGATACACTGAGGTGTTAAGACACGACACAGTCGGTCTGTGCAAGAAACTGAACAGTATGTATATCATTTTTACCTCTGATCCACCGCAATGTCCAACTGAGCACATTCACAACAGCTGATGCGTGATGCATCAGAGTAGGGCGAAAAGTCAACACTCCTGGATGAGTTCACGCAAGCAAACGTAATCTTTTAGTTTTTAATCGGTTGCAACAATCAGGATAAGCAGAGTAATTACCATTTTGAGTAGCTCTCTGCACTGTATAAACAATGAGTGACGTATACGTGCGACACATCACTTCTACGTATGCATCTAATATGCCAGAGCACGTCACACACCGGCTGTTGTGAACACGCTCAGGACAGTTGCACGTTTCGGTGGATCAGGGGTAAAAAAAATATATAAATACTGTTCAGTTTCTTGCACAGACCAATTATATTGTGTCTTAACATCTCAATGTATCGTTACAAGCCGCAGGGTTTAATCTGGTTTTGTCTGTGGATGTTTTTTTTTTTGTCTCAAAGACATGGATCTCATTGACTGCCATTAAATGACTGACAGGCTGCAACCATTTGAGTTAAAAATCTTTGTTTGTCTTCTAAAGTCACCTACATCTTGGATGTCCTGGGGGTAAGCAGATAAACATCAAATTTTCATTTTTGTGTGAACTATCCCTTTAATATTACACTCCCTTTAATATAGTCATTAGAATAAGAATTTTCAAAAATAGCGACCTTACCAAGGATTCAGAGGAAAAAGAATTTTCCTTCTATAACTTACAGTTCCAAAGTTATTAGCATAAACAGTTAAATAGTGATGGCACTAGAGAGTTTGAGTTAGAGACTACAAACTTGCTGTGTTTAATGTTGAGACTGTCCTCTATTTGTGTGCCAAATTACATAACTTTCTCAGAAGTTGTTCTATGGGCTGCCATAGACTTCCAGAGTGGAAAAAGAAAAAAAGAAGAAGCAGAATAATAAAGACACCAATGGAAAGTCATTCAGTACTAAGTGACAGAAAATGACGGAGGGTGTTTTCAGTGTTTCTCAAGATTGAAGACTAACTAAAAACGAAATTACAGAATTACCTGGCACATTCTTGGATAAAGTCAAAATGAAGGAAATATGGAGAGAGACACTGACTAGGAAATAAAGAGGAAGTCAGCGGATGTGCTTTCTTAAGGCACTTAAATCTCACAAACATGGTTGTCATCTGTCACTTTAGCCAGTTGAATACATCACAGACATTAGAGAAATATTAGCCTACGTGTTTTCCAGTGACTTCTGATAACCAGTCGACAGCAGTATTTCTCTCTTAGATCAATCGAAATGCTCCATATTCCTTCTTGTCTAAGTAGATTTTGTTTTATGTTTTAACTAAAGCACTTATCCATCCAAAAAGTTGTGCAATAAAGTGTACCCAATGCTGTGAGGTAAACTATGTGTACGTAACATTTACCATCACCAGTGCAGTAGATACTTTTATGCAAATGCACATTTGGTAATAATAATTATTGACAGGAACTGTATCACATATCTACTGTCAAATGCAAAAATGCAATACAGTGCTTGTGCCTTCACTGTGCACATGACTTTGTTTCTGCATGTGGTAACTGTGACTTGTTTACCACATTTGGCCAGTAAAAGCAATTTTTAAACCTATAGAGGCTCATCTTCCGTTCAGCTTGGTTTCAGCCTGGACCACAGCACTGAAATGTTCCACTGCAGTTAAAATGAATGTAGCACAACAGGTCATTTCACATACAGGCTGTGTAATGCATTATCCTTTTTTGCAAAATAAAACAGAATTCTAATAAAATTTTGTACAGCTATGTAACAATTTATGGCAAAAATTTATATATATATATATATATATAAAAAATAATAATAATCATCATCATCATCAGGTAACCAACCCTATGACAACGTTTTAGATACGTATGCTGTCACATTGTAAGAATTTAACCCAAGACTTTGGATTATGTCTAGAATACAAGAAAAGTCAAGTTAGTTACACTAGCAGATTTATAACAGTGCATATCATCTGTATTGCTCCATACTGAAAACACAATGTCATTTAATAACACCATAATAACAATAATAAAGCACTGAGTGCCATAGCAGCTGCATCTGCCTTTAACTGGCCGCTCCATGTTGAGACTTTCAGACCTTTGTTTGGATCAGCTGTAGAAAAAAAGGTTTGTAACATTAACAAGTGTCACATACCAGAGCATTGTAACATACAATAACCAAGAATAAAAATAATGTTTCTTCAGCTCAAACCTGTGACGCTGAGTTTCACGAGATGGCCTTTTGCTTGAGTCCCAGTGTTGAGACATGTGGCATCACACTGGTAGGAGGCAGTGTCTTGAAGTTTCAAGGAATTGAATGTCAGGAAAATGTTCCTTAGCCTGTAGTCATCTGTTTCTGTTTCATTTACTGTGATCAGATAACTGTTAGGATCTGTAATGGGCAAACTATGACTGTTGTTTATATACCACCAATTGGTTTCAATGTTGCAGTCCTCATACTTCACTGTGCATTTGAGAATCAATGGAAGACCTTCAGTCTTTGTTATCGGTTCACGCGAGTATTTCACATTCACTGCACATGAAAAATATTTTGTATTAGCCCATAAAAAGTACTGAAAATATCAAAAATGACCTCAACACCAAAATGAAAGAAAGCTTTGAAGGCGGTAAAAACAAATGTGTCCCACTTAATTATATATGCAAAAAAAAAAAAAGAGCAAAATGAGTGCTAACCTGAATGCTACTATGTCTGCTGCCAGTAACATATTAAATATACACAAAAATTCTTAGTTAAGAACTGATTTAGACTTACCCACTGATAGAGAAGTTTTCTGGCTGCAGAGAACAACCATTATAAGAAACGCAGCGGTCGGGTGAAAGATCTGCATGTTTATGTGCTCAGTCAGTCAGAGGAAATGGCTAACTTGAATATGGCTGAAGTTTGTACATTGCTATACCACATCAAGACGACTTCCTTTGAAGTTTGCAGATGCAGCACTGATGCATCATTTTGACAGGCAATCACAGATGTCATGCCGACTGAAAAAACAGATGTGGCAAAGTGCTGTTGAACAAAATCTCAAAATGAACTTATGTTCAGTTTTCAGTGGTGGTTTGATAATGCAAGCTATTTTAAATGCAGCATAAATGCATTGCACTAGAATCATATCTTAACTTTTACTGCTAACATGTTGTTACAGCTTTAAATGCATCATTTTCAGCTAAACCAGATGAAGTGTCCTTTTTTTGTCCACTATTTGAATAGCTTCCTCTCTTCCTTTTAAAATCTGCAAGGTTATGTAAAGTCAGAATTTTATGTATTTATATTTTTTTAGAATGAATCAAAATCTAGTCATATGAATTTTGTCATCATGTGTGTGTGTCACATTCATTTGTTGACATAATTTACAGTACTTTCCTGTGCTTGTCCCATTTTTCCCTTTTTTTTCTTCTTTGTTTACACATTTGGTAGAAATACAGAGTATATAAATGTTATCAAGTAAACCAGTCATTGAATCCAACAGTTCATATTTATTTTAATGCAATCACATATTACAGGATACACAGGTAGGTATACATTGCACAGAAATCTTTTCTAAAATACATGTTTATCCTTTTATAATTTACTAGTCAGTAATTTTTGCCATCAAGATACACAACAACAAACAATAGTACAAAAACTAAAAAAAAATAGACAACGTCGCTCTATGCAGCATGTACAGTTTTGTGCAGGAAACCACAAAACAACTTCTGTGTCCATTAATGGCGTAACTTTCACTTTGTTTCACACTGCTGAAAACTAGGTTTTCCAGCCTTTAGCTTATCTGTTTGTATTGAGTAATAATGTTTTTTTTCTTCCCCAAATCACTGTCATTTCCTAACAGAGTAATGTGAAGTGTGACAAAACTACAAGACTAACAGAGCTTGTGTTTATGAATTTACAAATTACTGTCACAGACAGAAGAAAATACAATAAAAACGATTTAGTGCATGTCAGTACATTCAATTCATAAACTCAAAGTGCAAATGCATGAACCTGAAAATCAACAGTATGAATAAGCAACAGTATGAATATCATCTGTCTATGATATAATAATTCTATGTTCAAAATACTCGGATATAGTGGTAATAATATTATGTACTAAACTGTATTAATGCAATGGAATACAATACTGTAATGTAAACATAAGTAAATAAATTAAATAAATACTAGACAATACATTCATGATTCCTTTAAGGAAGACACAGGCTAGAACCCAAAACTTATATACTTAAATACTATAAGGTAGCAGCAGAGTTAACATTCCTCGCTTGGGGCATTAAGGTGTTCCTCATAAGTAGATTTTTTCCCAAAAGTGGTTCCTTAAGGGGAAAAAAAAGTAAAATTACATAATGCATTAAATTAGTTAGATATTGAGATTCTTAAAAGATTACAGTATGTTGGGTTGCATTAGCCTGTTTCAACTAGTTGGATAGAGGGATTTTGCTGCTTACTCTTTAGTCTGGTGTAAAGACAGATGATAGTAATGATAAGAACCACAACAGCCATGCAAATGAGGACTGAAAGTGTAATGATGTAACTTCTTGTTGTATCGTTGTTCACTGTAAGAAAAAAAAAAATCATTTAGTATCAGGAAATGTCATCTGTGTGTCTTAATAGGTTTTGCTGTTATCCATGCTGAAACTCTTACCATTATAATCTTTTACAGGCACATAGATTTGCTCGCTCTTCTCCACGCTGTCACTCTGAGCCACACATTCCACAAACTTCCCATTAAACTCTGACAGTGGAACTGTGAGATTGCTTGTAATGGTGGTTGAACTGTCTTTGTTGAGAGTTGAGAAATTACTTGGACTAAAGTTGTTTAAATCTTTCCCTGCAGACTTCCACTGGATAGTTGGAGCTGGTTTACCGGTGGCTGAACATGAGACTACAACATCTTGATCAGTATTGGGTGCAGGATTCACTGATGTTGTTATTTCTGTTAAACCTGCAAAAATGCCAGCAACATAATGAGTTATGTATGATTTTTTTAATACTACACACAAAAACAATGGATAACTGGGTGCATGTACTCCTTTCACTTTTCTGAACTAGAAACTAAATGAAAGTTTCAGTTTCATCTTGAACAGATTGTTTGGTCCTGCATTATTATTCACAGACCGATCTCTGAGTATTTTCTGATTCACAACACTGACAAATTTGTCACAGTAGGAACCTGTCATTAAATAGCCTATTATAGTTGAGGTATTAAAAGTTTACATACACCTTGCAATCTGAATCTGCAAAATGTTAATTATTTTCCCAAAATAGGAGAGATCACATAAAATATGTTTACTTATAGTCCACAAGAGAAAATAATAGCTAACAGTTAAACTGCCTGCTGTTCTTCAGGTCCCACTAATTCTTTGGCTTTTCAGCATTTTTATGTATTTGAACCCTTTCCAACAATGACTGTATGAGTTTGAGATCCATCTTTTCACACCGAGGACAACTGAGGGACTCATATGCAACTATTACAGAGGGTTCAAAAACGCTCACTGATGCCCCAGAAGGAAACATGATGCATTAAGAGCCAGGGGGTGAAAACTTTTGAACAGAATGAAGATGTGTACATTTTTCCTATTTTGCCTAAATATCTTTTTTTTTTTTCATTTAGTACTGCCCTTCAGAAGATACTTACATGTTTCCCAGAAGACAATGCATGTTAAATTTACCTTTATCTTCAAATTCATTATAAAAAGTTTTTATAAATTCAGTCATTATTTTTTCTTGTGGACCACATGTAAACGTCTTTTATCTGAAATATCTTATTCAGGTCAGTACTAAATAAAAAATAACATACATTTTGTATGATTCCTCCTATTTGGTAAAATAATTAACATGTTGCAGATTCTGCAAAGTGTATGTAAACTTTTGACGTCAACTGTATATGTATCAAAACTGCAAAACAACTATGAAACACTAAATAACTCATAAATCAGTTCATAAATCAGCTATAACATATATAACTATCAAACCACTGTTTTGGCAAAAGGAAACTGTACAAAGTTATAACACATTTAAAACATAGCTAATGTGACTTAAATGGTTGCAGGTATTTAGCCTACCTTTGACAGTGAGGCACAAGGTCTGTCGTTTAGGTTGAAATGGATACACTTTGAAGGAACAAATGTAGCAAGCCTCGTCTTCAAACGTCGCGTTTTTGATCTCAATGGACGTTGAATTAGCTGACGCTGCGATGAAAGTTACTTTTCCGACATACTGCTCATCCACTTGATGCTTGAAGAGGTCGCTGTATGTAGCCAGAGTCTGTACCGTTTCCTTGTTGCGTACCCGCTGCCAAGTGACTTGTTTGACACCAGACGCGTCTGACATCGAACAAGAGAATAAAGCATCCTGACCGAACTCAACAGATGTGTTTCCTCTTGCAACAATATCTGAAAGATAAGCTGTAGAAAAAAAAAAAATGTTGTTATAAACCTGCTGCTATATCCATCCAGTTTTGTCTCGAAACGAAATGCAGTATATTGAGTAAAAAGTAGGTAATGACCAACCTCTGTTTATGAGGCTTAAAACTAAGATCAGTACACACAACATGATGTCCAGTAGTTGGTAGGCAATGGTCTCTGTTTGTAATCAGACTCAGATGATTATATACAGTAGGCTAAAGCAGAAAGTGAAACTAGGAAATTCCCTGCGCACAGTGTAGAGTGGACATTTCAGGGTTTCCCGAAAACCAAGCACGTGCTACTATTGGGGTTTTATTGACATTTTTTTTTTGTTCGGAAGTAGGCAGAAAAAAGAGTCATTAAAAATTCAAAGCATGACTTTAAGAAATGGTATAAAATGTTCAGAAATTCCTGAGAGACTGACAAATGTACGTGAATGTTAGGTTCCTGCATTTGTTAATTTAAATGAATCATTTGCCAACTTTACCATCTGAGGTAATTACTGGAGTTTCCTATTTTTAATAAAAAATGATTTTATATTATATTATGGCACGTTAAATGACTCAACACTTTTGGGAATGGATCATCAGTTTTAAACAGGAACAGTAGTTTTTTTTTCCCAGAAACTAAAGTAAATGCAGAAATGGTTTTTATTTTTGCTGTCTCATTTTATATATTTTGGTAAATATCGTGAGTAGTCATGTTTCACGATATTCAGATTCAGCATTCCATATTACTATAAGATGTGATTGCGGGGAGTCTGAGGTTTTCATAATATTGTGTTTACAGAAAATGATGCAACTACGTCGCTGAAATAGGCTACTAGTAATCTGTCCATTTTAAATATGTAAGTGTTAATAATGAATCGAACTTGTTTGCTGGCTAATGAATTTAAACAAGTATATATATTTGAACAAGTATATTCATTAAGTTGATTAGCATTTATATGTACCTAACATACCACATAATACCGCTAATAAATCAATTTTTAATAAATTTGCATCTAGTGGACCAATGCGATGTGAAACGAGGACAAAAGCGCTTCCCGTAAAGTAAACAAATGAGTTCCTATGCGTTGTCAGTGACAAAATGAAACTAAAACTTTGCTGAGGTTTAGTCACCCTTAGGTCATCCAAAACTTTGAAAAAATTAAGCATTACATCACTTTCTCACCTGTGGATCCTCTGCAGTAAATGGGTGGTGTCAGAAATTTCAAACAACTGAAAAAAAAAACCAAAAAACACATCACAGTAATCTACAAGTAATCCACATAACTACAGTCCATCAGTTAATGTCTTGAAATGCAAAAGCTGCGTGTTTGTAAAAAAAACAGGTCTATCATTAAAGGGGTCATCGGATGCCCGTTTCCCAAAAGTTGATTCTTTATGGTCTTAATGAAAAGTCTATAATATACTTTGGTTAAAAATTCTCAATGGTTGTGTAAAACAACACCGTTTTTATCTTGTCAAAATGAGCTCTGCAAAAAATCATCCTATTCTGACGCAGGGGCGTTTCTAGGATTTTAAAACATCCGGGGCTGGTGCCAAAACATCAGGGGCTAGTGGTAGCGGGTGGGAGCTCATATCATGCTCGCATAAGATTTTGTTAGACACAAGTGGTTGAACCCGGATATTTTACGGTGGGTCCGGGAGCATTAAACCGGGGTTAAAGACCTTGTCACACTATTAACAATAGTAAATAGTAATCACTGCAAATAGCACACATATCAAAGTATTATAACAAAATTATAACATTACAAAAATATGTTAGACAAATAAAATAATACATTTGAAAACGTATTTATAACTGTAACAAATATATAGTTGCATACAAAAATGGGGCCCTATTTTATTTTATTTTTTTAATTTTTTCAAATTCTATTTTCTGTTTTTATTTTTCTGGTCTTCTTTTTAATGGTTAAATTTAATTTTATTAATCACGTGTAATTAATTAAAACCATGAATCTTATAAAATTTACTGTCAATTTATCAAAAGTTTAAAAAAAATTACATGTTTGGGACCCTATGAAATGTTTTTTTTTTTCTCACTTTACATTTTATTGTTACCAAATATGTTTTAGCATGTCTCTTTATTTGAATGCATAAAAACAGCTTTTATTTATTTTTACAGTAGCCTTATGGAATTCTGTGTTGTGTATTTTTCTGGTTATCAGATGAAGGTATAAAATATTGATTTAATTGATCTTTTAATGAAAATTATATTTTATTTTTATCAAATAAAGGGGATTGGAAAATGTAAAACATGGAAGAAATATTGTGTGAAAAAAAATGTATACATTTTTATTAATTAATAGTAGTAGTAGTAGTACTAGGCACACACATTATACTGAATGATTAATGAAGTTAATCCGAACTTTTATTTTGACGGGTTGCCGACTTGCCGTGAATACCATTAAATTTCTGTGTATATATTTGACGCTTGTTTTACTCAAATCAGTGAAATGCTTATGAAGTGACTTTTATGCCCTCATTTAGTGAAACGGCAGACGCTGAAATCACTGCGCGTGTCAGTATTACATGTGTAGAAAAAAAGACACGCAGAACATGCAGGATTCATATTTAAATAGTCTTTTTCGGCATAATATTTGCAGATACTAGTCCATATCGCGACTTGATTTAAGTTTAATGACCAACTTTTGATTAATTCATTCAAACTTTGACATTCGGGGCTGGAGTAAAAACTTTCGGGGCTCAAGCCCCGAATGATTAGCCCTAGCGATGCCCCTGTTCTGACGGATTGTTCCTTTAAATTCAAATGAGCTCTGCTCACCCCGCCCCTTTCTTCTCTCTGTGGAGTGACGAGCCTGTTTATTAGTGATGGGAAGTTCGGATCATTTTACCGACTCGGACCTTTGAGTCTCGTTCAGCAAAATGAACGAATCTTTTTTCGAGTCAATCCGTTCATTTTAGCAAAATATAATTAAAATGTTACGTTACCTCCCTAACACATCCAGTGCTTACACAAACGTTGATCACATTACAAACAAGACAAAACTGTAATGCTATAAGAAACAGAAAAGATTAATTCATTTTTTACCTGGGTCTTCCCAGCAGGCACACAACGTCATAAGACGCTGATATTTGGTTAAATTTCGGTTGCGATATCGGCTGACCAAAATTCAATGTAAATTCAACGTTTAATGTCAACGTTAAATTGATGTCCAATACCAATGTCAGCTGACGTTGATATTTTGTTGTTTTTAGGTTGTGTAACCAAAATCCAACATTAGGTCAGCGTCAAATTGACGTCAAATACTGACGGCAACACGATTTTCATTCTCAACCAAAATGCAGCGTCCGTCCGACATCATGTCCAATGTCAACCTGACGTTATATAGACGTCCAGTGCCTGCTGGGTTTAGTCTATGATTAGCTCACCTCACCTCTTATCTGACAAGTTTTCAGGTTTGAGTCGTTCGTTCATCACGTGACAGCCCCATAAGCTTAACCTGTGCAGTCTGAGCCGGAAGGAGAATTGATTAGTTCATCTCTTGAGTCTTCGGGTTTGAGTCGTTCGTTCATCACGTGACAGCCCCATAAGGTGAACGAACGACTCCAAAAACTGAAGACTCAAAACAGGTGAACTAATTCCAGTACAGAACTTAATAGGATGCCACACATGCACGACTGAACAAATCACTCCCCGAGACGACTCGTTCTTCCCGGGTCACATTAAAGGTTTGTTCAGAATGAACGAATGGTTCAAGAACGACCCATCACTACTGTGGAGTGATGAGCTGCTCTGAGAGATTGTTTACTTTAGCTGCATTTAGCGCGTTTAGCCGTTAAATTTGCTAACTAGCACGTTATTAGGAGAGGTGATCACAGAGATTCATAAAAAAAAGAAAAAAAAAACTGTATATTTGTATACTTCCCTTCACAAACAAACATAATCCACTGCATCTTCAGCAGCTCAGATGTCGACCACTATGTTCATTATTACATCCAGCACCACAACACCTCAGTCGCTCAATCGGAGATATTCTTGTCTAACTTTCATCCCTGCTCCGGCATTGAAACAATGGAGGTTGGACTGTTACAGCTGATCTGAGGTAAGACGCTCATGTCAATCAACTATCATGGGAGCGGCCTCTGTCGGTGTGACGACACACCAACAGGCATCTAAGAATGGCTCAATTTAAAAAAGGGGATTTTAGTTTTACAGATTAGTTAAAAACCACTGCATGGATTCTCATCATTATTGGATAGATGTGTACATACCCTGCCAACACACATTAAAACAACATGTAAAAGTGAAGTTTGCATCCAATGACCCCTTTGAGGTGTTTTTAACTTTGCTTTGGCCAAGATGTTAATTGACATGTTGTTAATTGATTTTAGTCATGTGAATAGCTTTTGGATTATTGTGTTGTTTTTTACCAGCCGTATGGACTCTCATTCTGACGGCACCCATTCACTGCAAAGGATCCATTAGTGAGCAAGTGACGTAAAGCTAAATTCATCCAAATCTGTTATGATCAAAACAAAACCAAACAAACTTATTTACATCTTGGATGGCCTACATTTTCAGCTATTTTTTATATATTTGGGTGAACAATTTCTTTAATGTGCCAGTTCTGAACGTGAATAAGTCAAGATCTTGTGTGAATAACAACTGTATTATGTTTGTAACACAAAGTTATCTGTGGATTAAGAAGAAATAAACACTACATTTTTGGTAGCTTTTTTTTAAATTTCATATTGGTTACTTTAGGTACTTTCCTTGCAGGATTATATCAATACTGTGTGACTCGCTGGAATGAGTATCGCAGGATATGTCCCAGCATGTCACTGTACATGTGTCATTGTCAAGTGACACATTTCTGGTATTACTCAGAAGGTCTGTACATTCATTTGAATATCATTCTTTTAGTATCAACAAGAATGATTTGTAAATATGCAAAGGATACAAAGGAACTTCTTCCTCTTCTTGATAAGATAACTCTTAAAAGAGCATTCTTTTATCATTTATAGTGCGTCAGTCATCAGTGACTGGTGGTTCAGTAATGTTCTTCAGTGTCTTAACAAACATACTTTATTAGAGAACTTTGAGCATTATGAACCAGTGATGTGTACCTTTGCTGAACAGTGTGTCCGAGCTTTGGACTTTGGAGTGTTATAACATTTTGTGCCTTGGACATTTTCATGTCCAGCTCTGTGAGTTTCAGTAATAAACATGGACACCTATGGACTATACATAGTATAGATGACAGAATATGTGACCCTGGACCACAAAACCAGTCAAAAGGGGTCAATTTTTTTAAATTGAGATTTATACATTATCTGAAAGCTAAATAAATAAAAAAAGTTTTCCATTGATGTATGGTTAGGATATGACAATATTTAGCTGAGATACAACTATTTGAAAATCTGGAATCTGAAGGTGCAAAAAAATATAAATATTGAGAAAATCGCCTTTAAAGTTGTCCACACAAAGTTCTTAGCAATGCATATTACAAATCAAACATTAAGGTTTGATATATTTACGGTATAAAATTGACAAAATATCTTCATAGAAAATGACCTTTACTTAATATCCTAATTATTTTTGGCATAAAAATTGATAATGTTGACCCATACAATGTATTGTTGGCTATTGCTACAAATATACCCATTTTGTGGTCCAAGGTCACATATAGATTGGACTGTGCGATGTATGAATGTTGAAAACCACACAAAAGGTTTTGGTTATACATGTATATATAGATACCCCCACACACATATACACATACACATATATAAAAAAACAAAACAATAAATGCACTAAAAACAAACAAATCTATTCAATATACTAATTTTGAACTGGTAGCATAGGCATATTTCTCTAAGAAAGCCAGCTGTAAAAAATATTTAAAATCCTATAAACAAATCTCACAACAATAAATAATACTGAATGTCAGGATGTGGAGAGTGTGGAAACTGTAGAAAAATACAGACTTTCTCAGGTGAACAGGTATTGTTTATACCATTATATAAAAATTAGCTTATTCACAAATGTAAACATAAAGTGACTTTTTTAGGAGTTGACAAAAGGTGCATCACAAAGATTTGTAAATTCTGAATAAAGTAGCAGTTGCACAGTAATTCAAGCAATGCAAGCTGATTTTTTATCTTCTTTATCTGAAAAAAAGAATAAATAAATAATAAATGTACAAAATAACAGTTTTTTTACATGACAATAAATGTGACAAAACCAGTCATAATGGTCAATTTTTCGAAACTGAGATTTATACATAAAATGAAAGCTAAATAAATAAGCTTTCCATTGATTTGTTAGGATATAACAATATTTGGTCGAGATATAACTAATTGAAATCAGGAATCTGAGGGTGCAAAAAGAAAAAAAAGTCCAAATGAAGTTCTTAGCAATGCATATTACTAATCAAAATTAAGTTTTGTATTTATGGTAGGAAATGTACAAAATATCTAAATGGACCATGATCTTTATTTAATATCCTAATGATTTTTGGCATAAAAGAAAAATTGAATTAACCCATACAATGTATTTTTGGATATTGCTACAAATATACCTGTGCTACTTAAGACTGGTTTTGTGGTCCAGGGTCACAAATATGGTTTGATAGTTAGAGTTTAATATTTTTCTGCTTACCATTAAACTTGGTGTGAAGGTAGATGGCAATAATGAAAATACTGATGATAATCAGGACCATCATCGGAATGATATAATTTCTTAATGTGACTTTATTTTCTGTGAAACAAAATGTTTTAATGCATGTAAATATGAATTAGTTTATTTTAAAATATGCACATACATCATTTTTTAGTCCATGTACTTTAAAATCTACTAAACCTCTACCATTTTAAAAAACATATGCTTCAAAAGTCAAATCAAGTTACCTTTATAATCTTTTTCAGGCACAGAGATTTGGCTGCTCTTTTCAATTATGTCACTCTGAGCCACACATTCCACAAACTTCCCATTAAACTCTGACAGTGGAAGTGTGAGATTGCTTGTAATGGTGGTTGAACTGTCTTTGTTGAGAGTCGAGAAATTACTTGACCTATAGTTGTTCAAATCTTCCTCTGCAGATTTCCACTGGATATTTGGAGTGGGTTTACCCGTGGCTGAACACGAGACTACAACATCTTGATCAGTACTGGGTGCAGGATTCACTAACATGGTCATTTCTGATATACCTGTTAAAATACCAGCAACACAATGACTTATGACATAATTATGACATTATTACATAATTGCACACACTCTTTAATGCCACATACAAAAAAAAAATGGTTAACTGGCTGCATGTACTCCTTTCATTTTCCTGGAACTGTGAACTGACTGAAAGTTTCAGTTGCAGAACACATTGTTTAATTCACTGTTTGCCATTATTATCCACTGACAGATCTCTTAGTATCTTATGATTCACTTCCTACCAGACTGGGCATGTCTGCATTATCTTGGATTGGATTGCTTGATTTTTTTTTACTTAGTCCAGATAATATTTCTTTATTTAAAGTCTTGACTAAAAACAGCTGTTGAACATTTTCACCCTTATTACCCTAAAAAATATGCAGCTCATTTAACTCACATCAACCTTGTGTCTCCAATAGTGTGAAATATTGTCAACTACATGGGGTAAGTTGTTACAAATTTGAACCTGCCATTAAATAACTTATTACAAGCCATTAATGATATTTCAGACATTTTGAAACTGCAAAAAAATAATGAAAAAACTACATAATTTATCTTTTTTTTTTAAATATAACATACATGAATTTTAGTTATGGCAAAAGGAAATTGTATAAAATGAGACATTTATTCATAAAATGAAACACATGTGACAGCCTTTGTTAACTAAATTGTGTGTTTTTGACTCAAAACCTGAGAGAAAACATTTGTGACTTTTATGGTTGCAGGTTATTTAGCCTACCTTTAACAGTGAGGCACAAGGTTTGTCGTTTAGGCTGAAATGGATAAACTTTGAAGGAACAAATGTAGCAAGCCTCATCTTCAAATGTTGCATTACTGATCTTAATGGATGTTGAATTAGCTGACGCTGCGGTGAAGGTGACTTTTCCGACATACTGCTCATCTACTTGATGCTTGAAGAGGTCGCTAAATGTAGCCAAAGTCTGTACCGTTTCCTTGTTGCGAACCCGCTGCCAAGTGACTTGTTTGACACCAGACGCGTCTGACAGCGAACAAGAGAATAAAGCATCCTGACCGAGCTCAACAGCTGTATCTCCTCTTGCTACGATATCTGAAAGATAAGCTGTGGGAAAAAAAGGCTGTTATAAACTTCCTGCCATATTCATCCAGTTTAGAAACATCCAGCCAGAGCAGTGTCAGATTTAGCCATATGAGTCAATTACCGACCTCCTCTGAGGAAACTTAAGAGGATCAGAAGACGAAGCATGTTTGTTTGGCTTCTATCTTGAATAGGTGCATATATAGCTTATCTGAGGGACTTTCCACTAGGGATGGAAGGGGATATTATTTTTTTTTTTTAAATCTACAAATTGAGAAGGCTTTTTGAATTCAAAGATTTGGTTCCTTGCAGCAAAGCCACATTGACCACAAAAAGTATTTTACAGTATGCTTAGTGTTACAAAGAAAACCAGTATCTCACATGATAGTCTGAGCTTGTTTGGATTGATTAGCTTTGTTATTGCAAACAAAAGTTTGATTCAAGTTATGAAGGTGCAAATCCTGCAGTTTTCTTAAATAAATAAATACATACATACATATATATATATACATAATGAAAATGAAGAAATGCAAGACATGCATTTAAAACTATATTTTTGCATAATAAGATTCCAATTAGATAAGATCACAATTACAGTAATATATATATATATATATAGTGTGTGTGTGTGTGTGTGTAAACTGTCTTAAATGTTGTTTGTTTCCTTCCAAATAAATTAAGCCAGTGGATGTGTTGAAAGAAGCTCAGGTGCAATCGACGTTGATTGCACCAAAAGGCACTACACGCTAATGCATTCATAGCTAGCCTATATTTGCACTCTGTGTTCTCTTTTGCTAGTTACAGTTTAAGTAAGCGTCTATCTATATGACATCTGTTTATCTATCTCGTAAATGCTTTCATGCCAGTAATTACTACCAGGGATATTCCGGACTTTCCACAGAAAAATACACTTACATGTGACTTGTTGTTATAACACTTCCGCTTTTATTTATGCATGATATGTCACGTAATCTCTAAATCCATATCTCCATATTACAATGTACATTTTTACTATTGCGTTAGAGCTACTGAGTAATCTTATTTACGATGTAAATACAATCTTCAAACTCATCAACGACTTGCCTTGCCTTTTGGGGTTTCACAGTGAATCCGGTGGAAGGGCGGTGACTGTTCCTGGGAAATACAAACAGGAAGAGCCACGTCGTACTGTCACTGTGTTTTCTTATGAAGACAAACAGCGTCATGTAGACAAAACAAACGCAGCTGTGATACTTTTCGCAAGAACACAAGAGACGAATTAAGTTACATACTGTAAACGCATTCATACTGTACTTCCTTGCGTTTCCCCAGCACATAATAAGCAAATCGGAAGTCAAAATAAAAGTCTGTTTATGAATGAATCAGCACGAGCTGAAAAACATAATAATTTGGATATAGCTTTTTCCTGTTCAAAGTTTTGATGCTTATAATGCTTGTTGATTGAAGCGTAATGAAACTGATATTAATTGCCAACATTCTAAAGTGTACAAACATTCCCAGGGAAAACCTGAGAATGTTTAAACGTTAAACACCTGTAACACACAGCCTATGTGTGTATGTGTCAATCTTTGACATCAAATTTTTTAGTGTTTGTTTGCTTCATTAAAATGGTTTAGAAACATTCCATTTATCCATAAACTGTGGAATGTCAAATACAAAGAGTGTTGTTGTACCAGGCTTTACAAAAAAAAAAATCCCAGAGATTAGTTTTGATCCAGCAATTTTTTAACCCAACCTTCTGGGTAGTTTTATTCAACTCAACTAATGCTTAAAAATTACTATATTTTTTGCTTAAAATGAACCTGAATTGGAAATTAACATTTATTAATATGTTAAAAAGACATTTATTAATTAATTGAATAAATAATAAACATTTTTTTAAGTTAATTAATGCTCACTTTTTAATTATTGCTGATGCTTCTAGTAATTATGTGTCTGATTTTTAATTTTGGGTTCATTTTAAGACAGCCATATAGTAATTTTTAATTTTTGACCGCCCGGTCAAAACGACCCAATCGCTAAGATTGTAAGGTTGTTTTTAACCCAGCATTTTTTTTCTTACACTGATAGAAAACAAATTTATTTTACTTTCTGATTTATTTTGGATTTTGTGCATTATTTTATTTATTTATTTTTTGCGCTAACAGTACTAAAAATATTGTGTCCAAATTTTTTTTTATTTTAATTTCAAAGCAGATGTGAAACTACAACCTCTACTCTCATCTGCAGAAGAGTGGTTGTTGTGTATGATAGAGATTTAACCTATTTAACTCATTTCTAATTGGTTAAACTGATGGTGTTTCTAAATATAACTTTTTTTTTTATTATTAAATATTCTTATTAAATATCACTGAGAGATGTTTTTTATAATGTGTGCAGATTGTTTGTTGTAAAATTCTTTGTTTTTGATCTCTCATGACATCAGATATGATATAATTTGATAGTATAAATTTGATTGTGCTGGAGGCAGATCAAACTCACCATATTCTTTAATTATATGTTCTGTTGTTTTTTGAATTTTGGAAAATTCTAATTGTTCATCAGTTAAATTTTAAAACTTCTCAGATACCAGTTTGAAATTCCCCTTTCTTAATTTGTTATTCACTTTGAGGGTTAAGGTTAAGATGTGACAATCAAGATTCAGGAATGGGTACCACCCAACTGTGGCTTTGTTTTCCCCACACAGGAATTACATAAGTGTCAAAAATTACTGTAAAGGTACTGTCACTGTTTATTGACTGGTATCGAAAGAGAACTTCTCTCAAGGAATGAAACTACCAAGGAATGAAAATACCAAAGAATTACACACAAACAACCACCAACCACATGCCACGTGCAATCCATAAATGTGTGGATTATTCATTTTTACAGGTTATTGGTCTAGTTGTTTTTAGTGTGATAAGCTACTAGAGAAACTTTGTTTTTCATACCTGTGGCTGGTTGCACAGACTAGTCTTACAAGTTAGCAATTTATTTTATTTTTTTAAGGCTGGTTATCCTTTTTTAAATTTGGACATAAAAATGTATATTTGAATCCAAAAAAGACTTATTACCCCTTGCTTAATTACTAGTTGGTCAAACTAGTTCTTACACTGTCTTAACATAGAGGCTAGGTTCATGCAACTGGCCCCAGAGAATATCCAAAATATCATCTTATTGTTTCATGTATCCATATTCTGACCTGTCAAACAAATTCAGTGAGCACAGGACAAAATTATAAGGACAGGGTTCTGTTCCTAGAGTGTTTTCACCACACGTCATCAAGTGACCATATTGACGGCACTTAACGTAAATAATGCCACTGAACTGAATGAAACTCGCATATTTAGCTGATTATAGCTGCTGAAAATGCTCAGTCATTGGCATGATTTGGGCTGTACTAATCAGTCGGACCAGGAAAGACATCTGGAGTACTATAGACTGCCAAAAGTTATAACAAATCATGGAGAAGAGTGCGAAAAACTGTCTGAGGAACAAAAGACGTTTGTGGTTTGCCAAACTGAACCAGGATTTCCAGAGCAAAAATCTTTAAAACATTAGTGTTTGTTCTGATTATTTCTGGTAAGGTAGGTAAAATATTAGGCTAATATCTTAATTAATACTGCTCGTACACACCTTTACCACCTATTAACTTTAGTTTGTCAAAATATTATGCCCTTTCCTGCTTACTAAGTCCTTCTTTATATGATTTAGCAGCTTCCACGTGTTTTTCTGTCTTTTAGACAGCATAAATTAGCAGAACAACGTATTCAGTAGTACATTAACCGTGCAATCTATGCTGTTGTTTACATCCGAGTATCACCAGTATGGCCACACATCCAGGTAACTGATCAAATCGTGTAAGTGCAAACCCTGTATTCACTAAGCTGGAGATCTGACCCACACCCATGCCATATTTGGGGTAGTGTAATTGCAGTTAAATTATAGTTTTCGTTAGTAACTGTATAGTAAATGAGTTTCACTTTAAAAAAAAAAAAAAAGTGAATATAGCAGACACGCCCTTATGGAAATTAACCATGGTTTTACTACAAAAAAAAATAAAATGCATATGGTAATCAGTGCACCAAAAACACCATGGCTACACTTTTACTATAATAAAACCATGATTAATTTTCGTAAGGGCATGAACACACAGCGAGTGCAACTGATGCTAAAATGAGTGTCAAGTACACTGCCCTCCAAAAGTTTGGAAACACCCCTGGCAAAGTGTGGTTTTGGACGATATCAGCATAAATCCTTTTTTGGCACAAATACATTAAAGTAACTTGACATTATCATTGAAGACCAGCAATAATAATTTTCATTTTGATTACATAATAATGGCAATATATACATGTCAAAGTCAGACATGCCCCTTTGCCAGCTGTGATGCCTGGTTACTGGTTTAAACTTGGCTCAGGTTTTTAAAAGATTTTTGGGTCATCACACCTTAATAGCTTCAACAATTGATTGCCAATTAAGTTTAGAATACAATGGATTCAGGCCCAGATTATGCAGAGCTGTAATAGCTGCTGATGGTGGATATTTTGATGAATTGAAAATTGTATAAACCGTTTATGTAATAAAATTTGTTTTCGTAGTTTGTGTTGTCCTTTATCAGTGCAAAATTATCACAAATTAAAAAGGATTCACGCCAATATTGTCAAAACCCCACTTTTCTAGGGCGTTTCCAAAGTTTTGGAGGCCAGTGTACATAAATGTCATAAATACGCGTACTTGCATTGCTTTGACAGTTCTCTGTAGATCCCACCCTTTCGTACACCACGATTGGTCGATTATGTACAATGCTTGCACGCTATTGGTCAAACTACTTCTCAATCAATGCCTTTCAGCACCTATGAAAACAATAGAAAAACAAAGCCAAAACCCGGACACTTTAGATAATTTGGAATTCACGTCAAGGATATGTCCAGGAAAAAGAGGACGTGGCCATTTTATTTTATTTTATTATTTATTTTATTTTATTGAAATTGTATTAGCAATCAAGTAATATGTTCAACTAACAATACTGGAAATATAGCTAATTATATATATATATATATATATATATATATATATATATATATATATATATATATGTATAAAATAGATTGTATGCCATTTATTAATGGATTGTTTACAGACTTGAGCAAAAAAAAAAAAAAAAAGCTGGTTTGGCCGGGTAAACCGGGATTTTCTGCAGACGTCGATAGTGGTCCGATAGTGACATCTGCTGGACGGAAACTATTAGTACTTCATGGTGATGAGCATACTTGCTTTCATATTTCACCAGGCTGTTACCTATTAATAGATCATATGACCACATTTTCCCCGTAGAGGTCCAACGAGCCCATTTTAGAACAAATGTAGGCTGAGAGATTGGTCATTCATTCATGCATTCATTCATTCGCCCTTCAATCTCAAGTGCATCTCCTTGTTTGTGTTTCTAAAAGCTTGCTATCAACGAAGACGTGTCTTTGGTAGTGATGACACTGTGATAGGTCGTCTCGGAGGGAGGAGATAAGGTGCGCGCCGAATAACTTCCCATCGAGCGCGTGTTGTTGTCACGGCAGTAAATGAACATGAGCAGCAGCAGATTTTACTCACGACTGCAATCATGTCGTTTTTATTCCGGTGGTTTCAGAGCGACATATCATCGCACGTTGGATAGGATCGAGTTAATGCTGCCGCCTAAATTAAGACCTCTCTACAATCATCCTGCTGGTAAAGAAATTACTCTGCTCCTGTCTGAGGAAATACGTTACACTTGCAGTCGGTCAATGTCAAATATTGCAATATGTTATTGTTGTGCTGAAGCGTTTATATGATTAGGCCTATATATATATGATGCATTCGAATTCTCTTTTCTAGACTATCTCCACAATGTGATCCATGTTATTTTTCTCAGCCATACTGTGGCCCCAAAAATAATTTGGACACTAAGGCACGATTAAGTGCAGTTATTTTAAAGAAAAAGCACAAACACACCTTTAATGTAAAATTTTCACAGATACTGTTAAATAAATATAATAATTACTGATATTATCTTCATGCATCCACTAAAATTGCCATAGGACCAAAACGCTGTTAGTAATTTGTTTGCATATGCAGCTGGTTTAATATCTTTCAATATATGCATTGAAATTTGTACATTTTAAGTGTTTTGGACAGTTTGGATGAGCTAGTTTTATGTGCATCTGTAATATTTTGTTAAAAGGCCTCCATCATCACTGCCTAGATCTGGTGGAGACACTGTTATGTGCTGTTGAAGCTAAATTTTAATTTACTGTGTAAACATGTTGGACATTGCCGACTCTTAACTCTTAACACCTCCCGCTCTGAGTTAAAGATTATTTCATGAACTATAAAGTGTATTCAGATAATGTAAATTAATAAAAAAATGTGTTCTACACAGTAGCACTTGCCATGATTTCTCACAGAATCTTTTTTTTCCCCCTCAGGGCCTAAGACGGTGTTTTTCTGGGCGCCTGTTTTTAAATGGGTGAGATGAGTCTTGATTGTTGTATATTGTCACATTTTACCGTCTTCTGTTTTGACATGGGAGCCGTTTTGACCTCGGATGTTTGTTTTACTTGATTATAGAGAATGCTATGAAAATTACTAGTTACAGTAAGGAATAGCTCATCATTTACTCACCCCCATGCATTAAAAAACCCACTCTTTCTTCTGCGGAACATAAAAGTTGCAGAATGTCATTGCTTTTCTTATAGAGGGTTTGCACTTGCATCACAGTTTGGTTAGTTACCTGGATGCACGGCCATATTGGAGATATTTGGATGTAAACAACAGCACTGATTGCATGGTTAATCTACTACTGAATATGTTGTTCTGCTAATTTATGCTGTCTAAACCACAGAAAAACATGTGGAAGCTGCTAAATCATATAAAGAAGGACTTAGTAAGCAGGAAAGGGCATAATATTTTGACAAACTAAAGTTAATAGGTGGTAAAGATGTGTACGAGCAGTATTAATTAAGATATTAGCCTAATATTTTACCTACCTTACCAGAAATGATCAGAACAAACACTAATGTTTTAAAGATTTTTGCTCTGGAAATCCTGGTTCAGTTTGGATAACCATGAACGCCTTTTGTTCCTCAGACAGTTTTTTTGCACTGTTCTCCTTGATTTGTTTTAACTTTTGGCAGTCTATAGTAGTCCAAATGTTTTTCCCGGTCCAACCGATTAGTACAAACAAACAATAGTTGACTATTTTCAGCAGCAATTGTCAGCAAAATATGCGAGTTTCATTCAGTTCAGTGGCATTGTTTACATTTAGTGCCGCCAATATGGCCGATTGATGATGCATTGTGAAAACAAATCTTTTGTACTTTAGCTACTTAAATTTCAGTCTAGTTTTGACACAGAATAATCAAATTGCTTCAGAAGATTTGGAATGTGGTATAAAAATTTAATATACTACTTTTATGATGCTTTTTTATCCTCTTTTGAGCTTGGCAGACTTTGGTCTCCATGCAATTTCATTATATGGAAAAGTGCAACTCAAACATTCTGCTAAGCTTTTCTCCTTTTGTGTTCTGTGGAAGACAGAAACTCATACAGGTTTGAAAAGACATTATGATTGATTGATTTTTGGATGAACTATCCCTTAAAGCAAAACCACTGTTGCATTATGCAAATTGTTAGTTCATATTTTGCAATTTAAAATGTTGTAATGCTGCAGTGAGTGCAATCATATCATGGATTTACCTGCTGATCAAGGCCTTTGCACAAGCTCACCCTTGCTCTTTCTGTCCTCCTGCAGGGTTTAGTTGTGGCTGGATTCTCTGATATGACCAGGCCCCCAGAAAAGCTCAGTGTCTCTCAGTCCTGCGTCATTACAGCCACAGGTACTTGTTCAAGATGGAGCGATGGAGAGATGCTTGATGGAGTTTGGTCAAGATCTATCAACTCCACTAACTGTTGTCAGTGTCCTGTAGATGAGAATATCGCATCTAAAGCCTCATAGTAACCTGAGATTAGTGTGGCTGAAAATAGAATTTGAAACAAGTCCATGAAACTTAATATCTGAGCAGAAGATTCCATTTGACAGTCAAGAAAATAATACTCTCTTTTTTTTCTGAGACGGTAATCTTTTTACTTAGCATAACTGTTCAAAAATATCTCTAGATGCTAGATTCAGCAATTCACACATGATCTTGCCCTACATTTCTGCCTATGTAAGTCTCAGTATACCAAGGTTATATTTCAACACAGCATTGGTTCACTGCGGCTTTCTCTGGTTTCTTTCCAGGATTCATTTGGTCAAGGTACTGCTTGGTTATCATCCCTAAGAACTGGGCCTTGTTTGCTGTGAACTTCTTCCTGGGCATGTGTGGAAGCATCCAGCTCATGAGAATATGGAGGTTAGTCATTGCGAATTCTGTTCTAAGGTCAGCTTTGTTTAGTATCATCAGTCAATACGCAGAGGTGACGAGCTTAGTGGTGTAGGATTAAGTTTCAATGACTTTGAGTTCAATGGTTTAGAGTTCAACAAGATGGTAACAAAAAACTATGATAAAGCTGTTCGAGCAGACAGTATATTCTTAAAACAAAATAAATAAAATAAACAATTTTATTTATTTATTTTGGAATCAGATGTAACTGGCAGACAAAATCACAAATTATCTCATTTGGGGCAGCAACATCAAAAGCTACGGCATTTTTACTATCAGGCTACTAAAAAATAGTAGTTGAGCTACTACATATCTTTATTTAGATTTTTTAAAATACTTTTATGAAGTAGTTTGAATTAATTATTCACCAACACTGACAGTTAAACCTCAAATGACTTCTTGTTACATATTGTTTTCAGAGACTACGAAAACCCTTTTATCACACTTGCCTAAGGGCTATAGCGTATTTACTACTAACATTTTATATTTATTGTTGCCAGATATTGTGTATCAAAAGGGTGTTTCAGTTCAGTTTATTGGTTGATTCCATGTTATGAATTATACTTTTGCAGTTGCATTAAATATTTTTTATTTAAAATATTTTAAAAATGTATTTAAATTTAAACTAAATATTTAAAATAGTTTATTTGTTAGTTTAAAATTTTTTTTTATTTTATTGCTTTTTAAGTGTGTGAATTGCTCACAATTGCTTCAATTTTTCAATTCTGCAATGCACATAGTCCAGCGTAGAAGTGGGTAAAAATATAGATTTCTGAATTTTAATTGATTCTTAATTTTACGAAACGATCACTTCATGATCATTTTTGATGTTCTTCAGTCATTAAATTGGTTTTGAATAAATCCATCAAGTTTTTATGACAGCCACCATATAAATGTTTACATTTCAGAAAACATATTTGAGTAGAAATATAATTACATAATTGTAACTTTTTATCATAAAAAAACTTGAGTGTAATTTAAGTGTTTGTATACAAATCAGTAAATTTTAACCTTCAATATTGTAGTAATGTAGTATAAACTGACTCATTACAGTCAGTTGGTTACATTACAGCATTAGTTAAGAGATTTTTTTTTACTTGAAAATTTGCTGTACCCAATATGTATGTATTAAAAATAATCAATATTGAATTGAATCAGAAATTGAATTGAATCACAAGCTTGTGAATCGAATCGAATCAAATTGATTTTTTTTTCCTTGAAAAAAAATTATGTATTGTACCCAATATATATCCAAAATAATCAGTATTGAATTGAATCGAAATCGAATCAAATCACATCACAAACTTGATGAATCAGAATCAAAACGAC
The DNA here is from genome assembly GCF_022985175.1 of Labeo rohita. Taxonomy (NCBI): domain Eukaryota; kingdom Metazoa; phylum Chordata; class Actinopteri; order Cypriniformes; family Cyprinidae; genus Labeo; species Labeo rohita. The sequence continues at coordinate 41,817,741 of NC_066869.1, read as the reverse complement.
TTGTGAAATTTGTGTCAAAACCCAACCATAATTCAGGGATGGGCAACTCTGGCCCTTAAGGTCCACTGTCCTTCAGAATTTAGCTCCATCCCTAGTCAAACACATCTGTGTGTAATTTTCTAAATTCAATCTAAATGCTGAAGACTTTGATTTTTCAGTTTTTACAGTTTTTCCAGGGATGGGAACTAAACTCTGCAGGACAATGGAATTGAGGGCCAGTGTTGGTTATGCCTGGCATAGTTACTTATGGTAAACCATGGCATATGACATCAATTGGTATTTGAAAACAATTTTATGTACGTACATAAACAGTTGAAATATTGGTTAGGGTTTCCACAAATGAGTAAGAAATATATGTATATATGAGCATAAATGCAGTTGGTGTAGATTGTGAAGGTGCCCTGTAATTGTTTTACATGAGTTTCATGGGAAAGGCTAAGTGGCTCTTGTACAGTATATCCACATCTAGCAAGTCCAGTGAAAGGTGAATTGAAGGTAATGGAGAGTTCAGCAGTTAAAGAGAGAGAGGCAGCAGAGAGGAGCATTTTGTTTTGTTGAGTTTACAATGGCTTATATATTTAACAGCAACCTGTAATGTTCCTTCAGCACCTGCAGTGCTTTGGCTAAACAATTATACATTTAAAAGGAGTGACGCACTTTGTGTTTGTGTGTTTAGGTACAACCAAGAACTCAAGCTGAAAGGAGAGGAAGTGCCACAGTCTTGAAGCCCCACTTATTCTGACGAGTGGAGCGGTGAAGTTTTGCTTTGTTACTCTAAAAGCAATGAATCTGCATTTTGCACACATCAGTCATGTTATATAGATCAAACAAATATGCTATGTCTGTGTAAAATAGAGATTTGTTTTTAAAAAACTTCACAATCGTTTTGAATTTTATCATGTGATATTGATTGTAATTTAGATATTCTTGATTGTATATTGTAGTGTGTGTTGTCTGATCCATAGTTTTAAGGGGTTCATATCATAAGAATGTAAAACATTTAATGGAGGTGTTATAGGTTATGTTGTTATAGGTGTTGCCTTATATTGTATAATATTGTTTTTTTGTGCCAGAACAGTCACAATTGAAATGCCGTTGAAACAACTATTGATGAAAAAAACTGTATATATTTTATGCCTTTAAGAAACTTTTCTTTGGCTTTACTCACTGCATTTGCTATTGCTGTATCTAATATAGATGTTTAGTTCCTACGTGATGCATGTTTTGCATCGCAGTGTGCTAAAATGTGCCACAAATATCGAATGTTAAGTATGAAATGTCATGGATATTTTTAGGGACTCTATGTATTTCTCATATTTTTCTAGTACATCAGGTTTTTTCTCAAAAGATTAAGGTGCAATTTGATTCCTTATGATATGACCCCTTTAAAATCTAACAGAAAATGAACAGTCTTTTGATAAAACATCCTCTTACACTGTATGCTAAATCGCTGTTGCATTTTTTTGCATTAGCGACTGAGATGAACAAATGCAGTGAGCAAAGGTCATTTGCTAGTCACATACAGGAATAGACAGACTTTGTCCTTTATGGACAGAACAGACACACAATGATAGAATGTTTTAAAGTGTATAGTTCTAGTGCTTTTGCGCATACAATAATACTGATGTATGTCAGTGTAGGCATTAATTAAAATAAAGTCAAAATAACATGGATTCACAGTAGAAAAGTCTGCTTTGTAATCACACATCATTGTATTTTGAGTCCGCAGTGCACTTTTCTCCGGAACTGCATTCATCCTACACTGGGTTTCAATAAAAACTTCAGGGTCATTAGGTAGCGTGCACTTCAAGACCCGTTCCACTGCTAAATCTGGAATCAAGGGTGTATGACAAACACATGCTCCGCTTTGTTTCCTTCTGCTAAATTAAACCCGCTAATCCCCTTTAAACCTGTTTTCTGTGTATCCTACACGCTGACTTTAAATAAAGCAGGGGAGGCATTGAATCATATGTCTGTCTCAAAACGTAGACGTCACACTTCACCTCTGCAGCCCACACTCTTGTCAGATGTGGACAGCACAGAATGGGAATTCTGTGTTCTTGTGCTTGCTGCATCCATAGCAGCAAATATTACAGCTGTATGAGTCATTTTATAAGATTTATGGGTAGCAGTTTGCAAGAATTTTTTATTTATTAACAGTTAACTACATTACACTGTGCATTATTCTTAAGTAAAGGAATAGTTCATCTAAAATTGACAAATTGAAGAAAATGAACTCACCCTCAGGTCATTCAAGATAGATGAGTTTGTTTCTTCAACAGAACAGATCTGGAGAAATTGAGCATTACATCATTTGCGCACCAATGGATTCTTTGCAGTGAATGGGTTCCGTCAAAATAAGCTAAAAGCAGCTCTCAAAAGCATAGACAGCTTTTTGTTTTATAACTTTCAGTACTAGAAGGCTGATGCAATACAAACATTGTTATACGTGAGTTAACAAGACTGTTAAATGCTATTTATAATAACAATGTGATTTTGTTTGCTAAATAGATCTGCTGATTTAGGATTTTATTATCTTGAGAGCTGAAATGAGTTGTGATGGTGCATTTGATTTTTTTATTCATTTATTTATTTATTGTAGCTGAGAACTGGATACAGAGAATGAAGGACACATGCTATGCAAAAAACTTTATATAGTTCGGACTTCGCACCGTCACCTGACTTGAATGACTCCTCTGTACTTAAATAGTTGGCAGTTGTAAGTGCAAATAATAAAGCAAACATTAAGAGAGAGAACAATTCTTCTGAAAGTCTCACTCTTCCATGCTGTTATAATGGGTCACATTTAATGAATAATTGCAAATGAAACTTTTTTAAAATTTATTTATAAAATTATTTTATTTTTTTTATTTATTTTTACTATATGTAGGCATGCACAAGGCTTGAAGGGTACAGACGGTCAGATTATCACGCACAAAGTTTTTTTAATTTTTTTTTTTTTAGTACAGGACATTACATAGCTATTATTTGCTACTTCTTTATTTCAAATATAACACTTTAAAATTCTGTTCTTAATTAAGGTCTTTATCTTGTTTCTCAGTAAAATATTTTAACCCTTGCTTGCCGTTAACTTTTATGAAATTTAAATTGTATTCAAATATATTATTTGCAGTATAAACGGCAAAAAATGATTTTTTTAGCTAACTGGAGCAGACAGTAAAGTTTAATGCCATAAAGGTCATGTTTATTCTAATGAACACGTGTTTTTTTTTTGTTTTTTTTAAATGTGTGCACCACGTGCTTTATAGATTGCTTTATAGAGCGCAATGGCAGGTGTCCAAAAGTTAAAATCCCATTGTCATTGTGATGTCACCTTCATTTTTACATAAAATTTACTAGCTGAACTCGAGCTGAAGAACTATACCACCCACTAGCTGGCGAAACCGGAATTGACCTACAACTCCCATAATGCATTCTCAATGATATAATGGCGTTCCTACGCTTTCAAACAACATTTGAATAACACAGCTGCTTATAGTCAATAACTTCTAGTAAGTATACACCTTATTTTTCCCATAAGAGTGGGTGCAGCCATTTATACATTTTTTGTGTCTGGCTTCCGGTCTCATCCACTTCCAGCTATTTTTAGCTGCTCAAAAAGTTTGTTTTGCTGCTTGATATTGCAAACTGGTGTGTCTTACCATATTATTTTATTGTATTATCTTAGTTATGAAAACACTGGTTTGTAGTGCAAACTGTTTTACTGCACTTTGATATTCTTCTCATTATTTCCCTATGGTGGATTATGAACCAGACGTCTAACACATTACCAGAAAACAGCTTACTTCCGCATTGAAAAATAAGGTGGATAGATTTATATTGTAAGGACATTTATGTATTACTTGTTATTAATAATGCTTAATAGAATTAGTAAGCATAATTTAGCCTTGAGCTTTGCCTATTTAGCCTAATAAATTGAATAAAATAACAGAAATGTATCCACCTTATTTTTCCTGTAAGAGTGGGTGTAGCCATTTGTAAATTTAATGGGTCTGGCTTCTGGTCTCATTCGCTTCCAGCTATTGTAGCTTTACAAAAACAGCTTGTTTTGCTGCCTGATATTGCAAACTGGTATGTCTTTGTAGTGTATTATCTTAATTATGAACACACTGGTTTGTAGTACAAACAGTTTTCCCGTTTACTGCACTTTGTTAGGCTATGCTTCTCCTGATGAAGCGGAAGTCTAACACATTCACAGAAAACAGCTTACTTTGCTGAAAAATAAGGTGGATAAAAAAATAATGAAAACTATTTTAACTCTTTGCTGAACAAATTTTGTAATGCCTACAAAGAAAAAAAAAAAGGAAAATATACTGAAATCTTGGAGATTTGAAGAAGTAATAGAGGGTTTGCACTTACGTCACGGTTTGGTCAATTACCAGGATTCATAGTGGAGATAATCAGGTGTAAACAACAGCATGAATTGCATGGTTAATGTACTGCTAAATACGTTGTTCTGCTAATTTATGCTGTCTAAACCATGGAAAAATAGTGTGGAACCTTTTAAATCATATAGAGAAGGATTTAGTGAGCAGGAAAGGGTGCAATAGTTTGACAAATAAAGTTAATAGGTGGTAAAGATATATACAGGCCGAATTAATTAAGATATTAGCCTGATATTTCACCTACCTGACCGAAAATGATAAGAACAAACACAAATGTTGTTAAGATTCTTGCCCTGGAAATCCTGGTTCAGTTTGGCCTCAGTTTTTTGCACTCTTCTCCTTGATTTGTTATAACTTTTGGCAGTCTATAGTACTCCAAATGTTTTTCCCGGTCTGACCAGTTAGTACAGCCCAAAACTGACAATAACAGTTGTCATTGACATCACAATAATTAATCAATTTCAGCAGCAATAATCAGGGAGTTTTGTTCGTTTTGTTCATATTAAAATCCCTCAGGTAATGTATTAAAAATTCACACATACTTTAGTTTGTGTACTACATGTAATAGTATTGTACTTTAGAAATGATATATGATGTATTTTATCTGTAACTTAGCCCAAGGCAGTTTATAAGTGGTCAGTCACTTGTCCTCTATTGTCAATTTTACATGAGAGGTCGAACAATTAAATTCTCTCCAGTTCAGCTTATTGTTGCCTTGGTAACATGACCAACCCATAATCTCTTGCTTTCAAGGTCAAGCCTTAAATTGCTGCAGTGGCAGTTCCAATTCATCTCAGTGACATTTGACACTCTCTCTGTTCCATTCTGTCTTTTTTTCCACGTTGATGCATTAGAGACAAAGAAAGCCAAATCTTTCTCAGCACATTTGAAATATAAGTTGGTGTACGCATAGTATTCTGCCATGTTAATATGCTGAAGTCACAGCTGACTGGCTCCAAAAATAGCATGGCAATCTGTTCTCACAAACATTGTGCATGCAAAAATGTGTGTGTGCTGCCACCATAAGGTAGACCTGCTTCTCCCACCTGGTTTCCCCATCCTTATTTTTTCTATGTTGTAGCTATGGGTCGTGCACGTGTTTGCACGTGTGAGTTTGGCGGGGGTGCGAGGAGGATGCTGCATGAGACAGAAAGAGCAATAGAGAGCGCTGTTCTCTGAGGACGAATGCAGACACAGCGATTAATGCAGTGTGAAGGACACTAGGTCTCACAGCAGTAAAGACAGGAGACCCGAGGAACCTGCGCTAATATGTTCTAACTCAAAATGCAGACATATCTGTAAAATAAGAACAGGTGTGAATGAGAAGTAACAGAAACAGGGAGCCATATGCTTGATATGAATAAATTAGCTTACCCTTGTCCATGTCACTAGAGACAAGGGCTTATGTGAACTTAATTATTTTGGGATTATGTTATGACTCATGCAAATTTAACTTGATTTTAAAATCCCTGGATGGCATCATCCCCCTGTGCTCTTTAAAGGGACAGATCACATAAAAATGAAAATTCAGTTATCATTCAGTCAAGATCATGTTGTTCCAAACCTTGCGTGCAGAATATCCAAGCTGTTTTTTTTTTCTTTAAAATGATGCTTAAAAATATGTTTTTTTTTTCATTCAGCAGCAGAAAAGGAGTCATAACGGTTTGGAATGAAACGAGGGTGAGTAAATGATGACAGAACTTTTATTTTCAGGTGATCTGTCCCTTTAATATAGAAGATGCTGGAAGATATTGTCGTGCACAAGTTTATCTCTATGTCACTGTGAGGAACTAAAGTGTTTCTCTATTGTAGTGGTTTTAAGTACCCACGTAATTGTCCTGAAGAGGAAGGACAGGTCTGTTTTGTCATGGTGATTTGAAAGCTGTTGTAAACATACGTGTTTTGTCAATCCATTGTTTAAAAATGTTCCAGAGCACACACTTTGTAAAATTAAGAGCTGCACTGAGGAAAAAGTAAGCACTGTAATGTTAAATGCTAAATATAAATTTGCACATGTTGGGGTTTTTGTGCACACTGTAGCCTTACATGACCCTGCACATAATACACCACTGGAGGGCGCTCACAAACTTATTCCCCTGCAGGTTGAGGTGAAAGGAAAAGGTGAGTTCCCGGATGATACAGGCTGTCTGAAATCACACTTCCTAATGAAGTACCACAAAGTCATTATGTAAACAAATTTAAGATATATTTAATGACTAAAATGCTTATTTTAACTATTAAAAATCGAATCATTAGTAAATTGTAAATTTTTTAATTAAATAACTAAAGTGTAGGACTAAAACTTAATTTATTCAATGAACATATAGGCAGCAAATGATACGTTCTGCCTTTGAACTATGAATAGGCAAATTCATCTTAATATGCAATCATAGGTGGAACAGTTAGGACCACTATGGTTAAAGATGTTTGACAATTACAGATTTAATTGGCTGTATGAATCTGCTCTGGGCAAAAACTTCCTGCCCATTCATGCAATTTAGCATAAGAGCAGGAAGAACACTGATAACCCCCTTAGGTTAAACAGAACAGAACCAAATGTAGCAGATAGGCTATCATTAATGTTCCTACTGACACTTTAATGTAACAACATAATTCAAGATAAAGGGCTCTGATTCAATACGGAATATCAAAAGGCCATCCTGCACTCAAAAAAAAAATAAAAATAAAATAAATAATAAAAAATGCTGAGTGAAATATGGACAAACCCGGCAATTTGGTTGTTTTGACCCAGTGGTTGCGTTAAATGTTTAACCCAGCCTTCTGGGTAGTTTTTATTTAGATCTGAGGGGAACTGACTATCTTTGTGTGTTTTGAAAAGTTTTCATTAGGAAACATTTTGATTATGAAAAGTTTTTGATTATGATTTGATTATGAAAAGTTTTGATTAGGGCTGTAGCTATCGATTGTTTTAGTAATCGAGTATTCTACTAATTATTCAATTGAGTAATCGGATAAGAAGTCATTTTTCTTTATTAAGGAGCAATACTAAATATACAAGAGAAAATAAGATTTTTTAAAAGTTTTTTTTTAAATTAACAACTAATTAGTTTCCTTTTTAGAAAAATTAACACACACACACGTTTGTTTTTGTGAATTGTGGGGACTTTCCATAGACTTCTATAGTTTTTATATTGACCAAACGATATTGTCTATCCCCTAACCCAACCCTAACCCTAAACCTACCCCTTTTCTGTAAGGGGTAGGTTTAGGGTTTGTTTGTTTGTTTGCATCGTTACACTTTCAGATAAACATCATTTACTATTTTTAACATTATTATTATTATTATTAACATTGTGGGGACCACAGGCCAAAAATTTCAGGTTTTACTATCCTTGTGGGGACATTTGTAGCAAAAAACCCCACAATTGTCCCCACAATGTAGCAAAAACAAGTGTACACACACACACACACACACACATACATATATATATATATATATATACATATATATATATATAGGTAAACATTATGACCTAAAACAAAGACATAAATCAAGAAATTGAGGCATTTAGATGTAGGCCTATTTACCCACTATTTAATTCAGACATGAATGCATTTAACTTGCAGTTACAAATGCATAAATAATATTTTGTTATTTTAAACAAAACACTGTATACTGATACTTACATGTATTTTTAAAATGAAGATACTTTAAATGTGAAATCAATGCTGCCAATAGGTGGCAGCAAGTCACTGTTCAGTAAGTGAGTCATTGCGATTGAACTGAATCATTTAACGGGTGATTCATTCAAGGTGGAGCAAAAACAGGCAACATGCTGTCTGAAATGTAAGTCTCTTAATATTAACTTGTTTATTGATGAACTGTTGCATAAAACCAGTATCACATTTGTTTTCATGCTGAGGCACTCTTCGTTTGATATTGACTAACTTTTTGTGTGTCACAGAGAGAGAATGAGACAATAAATAGCACTTAGTCTTTCACAAAACATAGCTAACTTAGGGACATCATAACTAACCACCATTAATTTACGGTCTTAAATATGCCCTCACCCAATTGCTACACAAAACTAGCCCAATCGCGTTTTAGGAGGTAAAACGTTTAGGCTTTTGGGCGAAGCATCACTATTATTATCTCACATACTTATTATTATTCTTCTTCTTATTTTTCTTCCGTGCAAATTTCGGCGCGTAACTCGTCCCGCAGTTTTTGTCACAGACCCATGAAACGGGCGTCAAATCGTGCGGCCTATTCGGGAATGGTGTGCTATGACTTTTATAAGCGATCGGGGGTACGATGATCGCACACGGGGCGAAAAATCAGCCGAAAAATCCCATAGACAATGCATTACGGCCAACTTTGAGGGGTCGTAGCGCCGAGCGAGAATTTCGTAGAAACATGCGATTCACCACATTTGGAGAGGCTGGCAGGCTGTGCGAGAACATACCTCGCAATGGGGTATAAGTTGTACCCCTGGGGCGCAAGAGCCCCCCAAAGTGGCCCCATTGACATACTATGGGGAGGGACGGCCCATTAAAAAGCATGTTTTTTTCCTACTATGGTAATTTACATAGGAATTTTGCATTGAACATAACTCTGGTTTACAGTGTCATAGAAACTTGGGGGAGGGCTCATTTAACTCAGCCAACTAATCAGACTCTCAGGATCACCAATAAGCTTTCAAGCCACGCCCTAGCAACCGTTTAGAGCACCCTAGCAACAGATCCCATAGACCACCATTATAAAAGGCCAGGTGGATATCTTTGGATCACAGTGTCATAGAGACATGGGGGTGGGCTCATTTGATTCGGGGCAGTAAACAGCCAATCATGAATCACCATAGACACTTCCTAGCCACGCCCTAGCAACCACTATCGAGGAACCTAGCAACCCAAATCCACACAGGCATATCTTCAAATCTGAACGCCATAGAGACATGGGGGTTGGTTTATATCATTCATCTGGCAGGCAGCCTTTGGAGTGTAATAATTGGTAGCTGCCAAGCCACTCCCTAGCAACCAAACAGAGTACCCTAGCAACCATTTAGCAAGACCTATATCTCTGCATCAGAACATCGTAGAGACATGGGAGTTGGTTCTTTTGACTCATGCTAGCAAATAGGTATCTTTAAGATGCTAGTCATGCTAGCAGTGAATAGCTACATGCTAATAGAGATTAGCTAAGTGCTAAATCAGGCTAAGAACTCTATAAAACTCCATAGTAATGATCTGTGACAACTAGTAACTGCCTAACAACACTCTAGCAACCACACCAAGTACCTTAGCAACCACCCAAGTACCCTAGCAACCGCATACCAACACCCTAGCAACCACCCCTGTTACCCTAGCAACCGCATAGCAACACCTTAGCAACCACCCTGGGTACCTTAGCAACTGCCCTAGCAACCACCCCGAGTACCCTACCAACCACATAGCAACACCCTAGCAACCACCCCAGTTACCCTAGCAACCGCATAGCAACAGCTTAGCAACCACCCTGGGTACCCTAGCAACCGCCCTAGCAACCACCCCGGTTACCCTAGCAACCGCATAGCAACACCCTAGCAACCACCCCTGTTACCCTAGCAACCGCATAGCAACACCTTAGCAACCACCCTGGGTACCTTAGCAACCGCCCTAGCAACCACCCCGAGTACCCTAGCAACCACATAGCAACACCCTAGCAACCACCCCGGTTACCCTAGCAACACCCTAGCAGCACCGCATAGCAACACCTAGCAACCACCCCGGTTACCCTAGCAACCGCATAGCAACACCTTAGCAACCACCCCGGTTACCCTAGCAACCGCATACCAACACCCTAGCAACCACCCCAGTTACCCTAGCAACCGCCCTAGCAACCACCCTGGTTACCCTAGCAACCGCATAGCAACAGCCTAGCAACCACCCCTGTTACCCTAGCAACCGCATAGCAACACCTTAGCAACCACCCTGGGTACCCTAGCAACCGCCCTAGCAACCACCCAGAGTACCCTAGCAACCCCACAGCAACACCGTAGCAACCGAGAGCCGAGTTTTGCCACGGCAAGCACCACTCACATTTTCTTCAGAAAATGTACATATCTAGTTTATTATAATATTATTATTTTATTTTTCAGTTCATCTGAATGATGCGCATAGCAACACCTGTATTTGCAACCACCCTGGCACATGACTAACCGTCGCTTTGTCTCACACACACACAAAGAAAGATACAGAGCGAGAGACTCTTATATACCATGCAGAATTGACGTGCTACATGTAATCTATATTATTTGCTGTATTTTCCTGTTAAAATAACAGTTCCTGTGGAATTCTTCAGCTTTTAGGAACTGCCTGTTTCTCCGGTAGTAGGCGGAACTAATGTACAAACGACAATCTCATTGGCTGGCACTTACCTATTATCGCCCCTGTTTTGATTTCAGCAAATCAGTTTGTGCAAACACAGACAACGTGATTAATATTCATGAACCCAGCAGCTCATTAATCCTTAGTGGTAGAATTCGTAGTAGTTTCGTTATCTTTTTATTTTTTAGCCCTACTAAATTACAAACAATATTTTAAGCACCACCACAGTCCTAAGTTTAGTCAATATGACAAGTATGCATTCATACATGGTTATTCTAAAGTTCTAATTGCTTAAGTTTAATGTTAAACTATCATAAATTATAAAGCTTTATATATCTAGTGAGTAAACTAACAATTTAATTCATTTCAATTAAATTTCATTCATTTAAAGGAGAAGAACAAAAATTTACAGATAAATTTACCTTGTCATCCAAGATGTTCATGTCTTTTTTTCTTCAGCTGTAAAGAAATTATGTTTTTTGAGTTAAACATTTCACGATTTTTTTCCATATAGTGAATTGGTATAGTGCCCTGATTTTGAACTTCCAAAATGCAGTTTAAATGCAGCTTTAAATGATCCCAAATGCAGTTGTAAACGATCCCAGCCAAGGAAGGGTCTTATCTAGCAAAACAATCGGTTATTTTCATTAAAAAATACAATTTAAATACTTTCTAATCTCAAACGCTCGTCTTGTCTTGCTCTCCCTGAAGTCTGTGTATTCTGGCTCTAGACAGTTAGGGTATGTCGAAAAACTTTGATCTTATTTTCCCACTCAACTTCAAAAATCATTTCAAAATCATCCTACATCACTGCAGAAGTACCGACCCAATCTTTGCAAAGTGAACATGCAAAGAAGATCAAACACCCTTAACAAAAAAGGTAAAACAGCGATATAGGACGATTTTGAAGTTGAGGGAGAACATGAGATGGGAATTTTTCGACACTGTCATGTACCAGAAAAAAAACAGTTAAGGCAGAGTGAAAGTAACATTCTCAACACTGCTCATTATATAGCCTATGACACACATAATAATTTGTTAGCCTGTAATGTGAGGTCTTCATTTAATAAACCTTTTTGTTTTTGTCAAAACTTGCATTATGTGAACCATATTTTCAGTTTTCACAGTCATTTTAGCGTTAAGAATGTTACACTAAACATTGGTGGTGTTTCAAAATAATGTTGCTACCTAAACAATCTGTAGTTCTGTTCTAATATCAGCTTTTTCAGAAACAGTTGTTCAAATGTCGATTCCAAGAATTATTATTATTATTATTATTATTTTCACAGAAATGAATACAAGGCTGTGAGAGATTCAGACTGGACTGATGTTTAACAACAAACCAGTTGCTCAGCTGACAGAATTTTTCTACAAAAGACTTTTAGCCATAAAAGAGATTTTAAAGTTACACGTGATCTGACCTTTATACAGTTGTATACCATTGTAAAAACTGTAGACCTATCCCTCACAGCCTTGTTTTCTTCCCTGACTAAGGTCTGTTCCCCCTGAAGATACTGATGTTAGTCAGATACACCGAATTACTCTGGTATCTTACTCTGGTTGCTTTAGCAGTAGACCTTCAGTCGAGTGATGGATGCAGTGACCAGAAACCACCAGCAGATGACAAGAGCGTGAACAGGAGCGTTGCAGGAAGCCTTTAGGACAAGGTCACCTTAACATACACACGCCCTGCTCGTGAGGTCACTCAACTAGAAAATATATAAATTCTCTTGACTGTTTTCAACCCGTACCTGCTCAATAGAGGCCTGGAGGAGAACAAAATAAACTCGCTTCAGTAGTCATTTACTATGATGAGACATAAATTCATCATGCGGCTGACAACTCACAGTTTTGTGAGAAAGATATTTATAGCACATCACTGTTGTTTCGGTTGCAGATGAACAAAACGGCTATGATGTTATATGCTAATCAGAGCTGTCAATTATGAACTGACCTTTCGGAAAATGTATAAAATGCCTGCCGTCACATTCTGTCCTTTAGTATTTAAACCTTATTTTCCCACAAACTTTCCAAGGAATCGCAGACAGGTATTCTCAGAAGAGAAGTGCTTCAGTCAATAGTGAGGCTGGCAAGCCGCAACAGTAAATACTGCAACAACGCTACCTGTGTAGCGGTGTCCTTGACGGCAACGGATGTTCTATTATCTCCAAAATCATGCAGGAAATGTTGCTTAAACACATGCTAATACTGCTTGACTCAGCTTTACGGTATATACAAACCGCTTCTGTACACCACAAACCTCTCTATCTAAGAATCTGTCGTGAAAACAGCTCTTGTGGGTGGACGGTACAAAGGTCATATACGAATGTCCGCTTTAAACCTAAATGCTTTTTTCTTTTGTACTTAAGTTTTTTTTATATCATTATTTTGCATAATCTAAATAACATAGAGTATTTCTATCATATAGATTATTTTGAGGGATGTAAACAATGACAATCTAATGCAACAGACCTAACTTTCCAGTTTGACATTATACACTTTCAGAACTTCTGAGAATCCAAAAAGGTCCACATTTTGATAAAAACATCTTGTGACTTGTGTTAATGTTAGTCACGAATGAATTTCCTCCTGTTACTGTTTTGACCATAAGCAGGAAATGTTCATGGGTCGATGAGAGTTAATAAAAGTTAATTAAAAAAACAGCTAATAAAAACATCACAATAATCCACAAATAACTGACATGACCCAAGTCCATCAATTAATGTCTTATGAAGTGAAAAGCTGCTTGTTGTCTCTGAATCAGGAGAAAAATATGCACAGATCAAGCAAGGCTTGCATACAAAAATAGTTCTAATCAAATATGTTGGTGGATTTTGATTAGCCGTTTGAACTTTCATTCTGACGGCACCCATTCACTGCAGAGGATAAATTGGTGAGCAAGTGATGTAATGTGAAATTTCTCCAAATCAAACAAAATTGCACAAATGGTAATTTTTGGGCAAACTACTCCTTTAAAAAGGCCTTGCACATTCTGAACGACTTTTTAGGGTGCATTGATATAATTAAAGAAATTAAAATGTCAGGACGTTCTTGTAGACGGAGTGTCATCAAAATAAAATAAGTATCCATGTGTCTTGTAAACCTAGATGGAGTTTAACATCCAAAAGACACCTTGGTGTGCATGCATATCATGCATTAGTAAAAATGCATTAGTAAAAATCTCTGTATTGATCCACTAAGCATAACTCATTTCTATATTAAACTTTTGGCAATGATCACTGCTGTATTTAGACACAGTTTGAAACAATGAGGTCACGAAGTGGAATCCTGTTATATTTAGCCTACGGTGACTGACTGGAGGGGTAAAGCAGCAAAAAGCATCTGTCTGAAGTGTTGTGATGAAGTGTTGTGTCTCATGCAGCTTTCCGGGTGCTCCTGTAAATTCCAAGCCCGTCGTGCATAGATACCGTTGAGCCAGTTGCCATGGAAACAGAGGCAGTGACTCAGAAAGAGTCTTCTGAGGTGACAGACGAGACTTATTATTTGATGGAGAGACAAACCTGTTTCATGCTCTAAAAAAAGATGTTTATTCATGTTGAGGGTCCTTGAAGGTGTTTGGAGGACGGAAACACCTTCAAGCACCTACGAGATGTGTCATTAGTGTGAAATAATGGAAGAGAAGTGCTCTCAGCATGCTTTCAAATTCGGCGCAAGCACTAATGGCCTTCCTTGTTAAGGAAAAATGTAAGAGAGGATGTGGTTGATGCCCCAGAGATATATAAGAAAGGTAATCTGTCCCACTCATTAAACAGCAACTTGCGAATTAAATAAATGAATAGACCTGAAATATTGATTTTATCAGAAATTATATTATGTGTGTAGAAAGAGACTGTAGAGGAAAATTTGATATTGTTTTTGTTTTTACCACAGATTTCTGTAGTTGACCAATCAGAATCAAGTATTCTAAAAAACACATTTAAAAGAATAGTTCACCCCCAAAAAATGAGGTCTTTTAATATGCCTCTCCAAGCACTTTCTTGATATTTCAATTTATTTAATTATAATTATATCTCTGCACCCTAAAAAGTTTTTTTTTCAGAATGTGCCTTTTTTAAAGGAATACTTTACCCAAAAATGAACATTTGTGGAACTTTACTCACCTTTAAGTTTGATTTAGAGAAATTTAGCATTGCGACATTTGCTTACCAATTTATCCTCTGCGGTGAATGGGTGCCGTCAGAATGAGTATTCAAACAGCTGATCAAAATATAGCAACATATTTGTTTAGAACTATTTTGCTTGCAAGCTGTGCTTGATCTGTGCATATTTCTCTCCTAATTCAGATGAGACAAATCTTTCACTTGAGAAAGCAATATTACGGATTTCATGCTCTAAAAAATATGTTTATTCACGTTGAGGGTCCTTGAAGGTGTTTGAACGATGAAAATACCTTCAAGCACTTACGGGACATGCCATTAGTTTGAAATAATGGAAGAGAAGTGCTCTTATCACGCTTTCAAATTTGACACTAATGGCCTTCCTTGTTAATAAAAAAAAAAACGTAGGAAAGGATGTGGTTGATGGCCCGGAGATATTATATGAGAAAGATAATCTATGTCATTGATAATGTACAATCAAGTCAGTCATTGTGGCAAAAAAATAAACCAGTATGACCAGTTGATGGTACATTATACCACTCATTAACCAGCAACTTGCAAATTAAATAAATAAAATGAACATAAAATATTGATTTTATCAGAAATTGTATTATGTGAGAAGAAAGAGTCTGTAGAGGAAAATGAGAGATTTTGTTGTTGTTTAACCACAGATTTCTGTAATTGATCAGTCAGAATCAAGTATTTTAAAAACACATTTAAAGGAATAGTTCACCCAAAAAATGAGGTCTTTCAATATGCCTCCAAGCATTTTCTGATATTTCAGTTTATTTTTTCAGGGTATTTATTTAGAATGTGTAAGGTCTTTTTAAAGGAATAGTTCACCCAAAAATGTACATTTGTGGAACTTTACTCACCTTCAGGCCATCAAAGATGGGTGCCGTCAGAATGAGCGTTCAAACAGCTGATCAGAATCCACGAACATATTTGTTTAGAACTGTGTTCGCTTGCAAGCAGTGCTTTATCTGTGCACATTTCACTCCTAATTCAGACAAGACAACGTTTTCACTTGAGAAAGCAATATTATTGATAGAGGACAGGGATTTTAGCCAGAAGCAAAGGCTTGAAGACAAAAATGTATTAATGAATTTGTTTATTACAAACAAGCAGCTTTTCACCTCATAAGACATTAATTGATGGACTTGGGTCACATTGAATATTTGTTGATTAATGTAATGTTTTATCAGCTGTTTGAACGCTCATTCTGACCCATTCACTGCAGAGGATCCATTGGTGAGCAAGTGATGTAATGCTGAATTACCTCGGAGTGACATATTTAGCCAAATTTCCTTTTTTGGTGAACTATTCTTCTAATAATACATTTTAACCAAAGAAAAAAAGCATCCCTGAAAATTACCAACAGAATCCATGTGCATCGTTTTTCTCTTTCTCATTAGTTCAATCATTACAGTGGTTACTACTAAATGTGTAGTGTCCATATTAAGCTATGCATTCCTCCAACATATTTGCTGAGTAATCTAAAATAGCTATCACCTGGAACATCAGCAGAGGAAGTCAGTGTTGGGTGTGACGATGTCTTATCATCTGATCTACAACTCTTTGTTGGGGCACCAGCCAGAAAAGACTTTCTGTCCTTTTCCTTTTTTTCCATATACAACTTTTACAGTATTTCTATTTTTAATGATATTATTTTAGGATATGAGTAAAGTAGATCAATGTCAGGCCTACATTGACGATCCATACTAGGATGAAGGGCAGAGAAAGTTTGTGAGGTTAAAATGTATTAGGCCTATGCAGACTTCCTTATGTGTATATAGTGCAGTTCTAGATGTAGATTTAGAATGTGGACTTTCAGTGTCACCTGTAAATCAGACAATGCCTTATGTGTTACACATCAGGGAGAACAAAGTCTGTATCTGTGTGCGGTCAGGAATATCAGACATAAATTTTCATAATGTGGACTGTCAGAGAATGATTTAGCGCTTAGTGTCTCCTCACCTTGAGTTTGACAAATGTGATCTTGAAAATTCAGTTTTTGACATTTGTGACATTGACGGCTCTGCCTCTTATGTGCGCTGTATTTGTCATTCAGTCTACGTTCTGTATACATGTAAACACTGTTCCAAGGTGGTTCAGTGCTTGGTCAAGGGTGCACGTGTGGGCGGGTGGGTGTGTGTAGATGCACCTCTGTGCACTGTGTGTGTACGGGTGCAAAGAGGTGTAGCAATCAATATCACTTCACATCTAGAAACTTCCATGCCCTTTCTTCCAATTTTCTAATCATCCTTCATTTCATATACACTTCTGTATGCACATGTGTTTTTATGGTGTTGTTGCTGTGCTTCCCCATAGTAAACTTATAGCAGTTATACAGTCAAACCAAAATTTATTCTGACACCAGCATTTCTTGCATTATCACAGTTTATTTGCTATAGCTTAGAAAATGATCAGAAAATATGACAAGAACTGTGTCAGAACAAATTCTTCTTGATAATGTCAGATAACTTTGATAGAAAGGTATGTAATGGATTACCATCAGTCAAAAAGCAAAAATTTACACAACACTTAATACTTTGTTGACCAGTTACCAAGCATTGCTTAATTTTGTTCGGTCTGTGGTGTAAAAAGGTCACATTAGGAATTTAAGAAAAAAACACTTAAGCAAAACATAGTCAGGCCAAAATCTCTGAATAATTTTTGGTCCCAAATTATTATAAATTTTACTGGTAGTCCACTGTATAAAGATTTTTTAGGTATAATATGTCACAGATTACTTTATTTTGCTATCCTCACTTACATAAATGAACTGTAGTGTCCTGCACTTACTAGTAAAAAAAATCACAAAATTATATCTGGTGTCTAAATAATTATCTGGTTTGACTGTTATATAGTTATGAACTAAACATGCATTTCTTAGTGTTTGACGTGTCTATCTTTTTCTTGAATAGTAGTTTGTGTAAAATCTTCTGATTTTGTTCCAGCATGATTTGAAAATGATACAAAGATTTTGTGCTTCAGTGAAAGTAAGAACATCTGACCGTCATTGAGTTCATTGTGATGGTCAGCAAAGTTTACATGTCCTCTTGGTAGCTCAGAAATTAAGCTTACATCATTTTCCACTGTTAAAGCTTTGTTCATTTCCATGGGGAAATTGGGGGGAAAATCTCAATCTTTTGGTCCACATAGTTCACATCTGTCTGCACGCTTTTTGTTTATTCTCACAACTCTTTAATTGCCTTTTTAATGTTCATTCCAAATCATTCGCAACGTTATAAATTTAAGCCCAAATGAAAACTGTTTATTTGCCGCCTTCTTTAAGTAGAATCAAAGTGCTGTTTAGGTAAAAGCCTAATTGCACTTTTAGCAGAAAAGAAAATCACGTTGAAACGCAAGTAGAAATGACAGAAACTGTTATTATGACAAGTTCAATAGATAGAAGTAAACATATTATGACATAATGGTGAAAACATTTCCCAGTGTAAAGACAAGCAGGCATATGTTCATCCATCTGCATGCACTGTCCAAATATAACAGCCTGAAAATGCTAAAAACAGCGCTTTTTTCCGCCGTCGGGCATCCTTGATCCGTTTCCCCACTTCTAAGCGCTAAACGCGGCTCTTGCGTCATGCATTTTTACATCACTCCCTTCAACCTGTCCCGTTCTTACAGCGGCTTCTACGTCTTTTTACGCAACCCTATTGTAAAGTGATTCCCACCCCAATTTCGTGAGCAGCACGACCGTGTTACGTGATTGAAGGCTCTGTTTTCTGATTTGCGCTAGGTGGCGGTGGGCGGGACCCGGGCGCTCCGCTGGATATATTACGCGGGGCACCTTGGAGAGAGCCGGGTACGGCTCCATGTCACGGTGGGCATAGTGCTCCGGGAAGGGGTGTAGTGTTTAAAAGGAGGCAAGAAAGGAGACACGAGGGAATTCGCAGCCACAGGGGATACACAAAACCTTACAGTACACCATGCCTGCTCAAAATAAAGACGATGGAGGCTGGAAGAAGTTTTTATGGAATTCGGAGAAGAAGGAATTTCTGGGACGCACCGGTGGTAGTTGGTGTAAGTATAACCCTATAGATGTCATATCGACAGTATCGCTCGATTTCAGCAAGTTGGACAGCGCTGTGGTACCTGTCATTGCTGTTTCTATAGCAGCAGCAGGTACTGATAGACTGCCAGTCTGGTCACGATGCAACCTGTATGATTTGACTTTGCAGCAAATGTCTCACGGACTTTCATACATCTATATATATGCTCAACGCACGATTTGCCGTGTTAACGGATGTATTGTTGCAGTTCAAAGCCTTTTTAAACAAGTAGGCTTAAATGTGGCTGTTCTCTGTGTCCCACCTGTTTCGTTTAGAACCCTCAGACTGTGTTCTCTCTTTATGTGTTTTCGATTTTCTTCCTAAATGTAAACATATATGAATGTATAACGAATGCCGTGCGTGAATTCGATGCTGATGGAGGAGCAAAAGGTCAACAAAGGACAGCATTAGATTATTGATCACTTCGATTTTTACTGCTCAGTGGTAAAATTAAATTTCATAAAATGATTTTCCTCCTCAGAAATGAATAACCAAACAAATAAGGAGAAGCTCAAAGGCTTGTGTTTGGTAAAAATCCCCTTGTTTCTTGTCTGTGCTTGCCATGAAATCAATCAGCACGTCATTTAATTAGCATACTTGTCATTAATAACGTGATACACGTGGAAAGGGTTAAAAATGCATCATTGTTCAAGGTGACTCAAGGTGAAAGGCCTAGTCTTTTGGGTCTGACTGATTCATCTAAGGTTGCACTGAATATTGACGTCATGTATTTGAGGCAGCAACAGTGTCTAACTGATGCCTTTAATTTGACAAAAGTAGCTTACCTAATGTCTAAAGTTAACTCTGTTATCTGAATCTGCTTTCCAGTTCGTATAATTTCATTTCATAGTACCTATGAAATGTGTCTAGCCAATCGAGTGTGGACATTAAGTGTAAAGTTCAAGACGATGGGAGTCCGAAATGAGTCGTGCTTTAGCAAAGCAATGCATAATTGGCTTCTAGATGAGGAAGCACACATACAAACCTTGAAGTCAGATCATTTCCTGAGATTCATGATGGCCGTTACATCATCTGATGCGTTGACATTCGCTAGGCTTTGGTCCAGGTGACCCTCTGACATTGCTTTATGCACCACTGGAAACCACAAAGACCTTGTGCCCTTGTCTAACTGAGCATTAGAAATGGAGTTGGAACTAATTTGAACGTGCATCACCTGAACAGGCTGTCAGTGAATTATTTTGGGATGAAGTGGACAGACTGGTTTTACTGGTTGGGAAAAAACTTCAGATATGACCTTACTGGTTTGACTGCACTGCGATGTCCCTACACATTGTTGATGTTTAAGACATTGAGATTACTCATCATGTCCTGTTATGCTGGCACCTCTATATTTTCTGGGGACAGACTGAGGACATTTATATTGCTGGTATGGTGTCAGCAGATTCGCCTGTTTGATGTAGCATCAGTGGTCGTTTCCAATAATACTCTTTCTTTTATGCATCATTTCAGTAAATATAGGTTGTATATGTATAAATAAGTTCTAGTTCATAATGGCTGTAGTTCCAGTAAGCATTTTGTAGATGTGAAGTGTCTTTTTTCCAAGGAAAGAACACACTTTCTCTGCTGCTTAGAATTCTCAAGTAGTAATTCAAATATAAAATGATCAAAAACAAAATGCATGTTTGTAAAAAAATAAAATGTATTAAATGCAATAACAACATCTGAAATGCTACTCAAAATGTCACCGCATACTAAAATACGTTCTGTTTCTCTCTTTCTCTCCACAGCAAAAATCTTCCTCTTCTATCTCATCTTTTATGGCTGTCTGGCTGGGATCTTTATCGGCACCATCCAGATTCTCCTTCTCACCTTGAGCGATTACAAACCCACCTGGCAGGACAGAGTAGCTCCTCCAGGTAACAGCTCTATTGCGATGGCTGTCTTGTCTTTTACATCTTTCATAATTTATTCTGAGTGTAAACTGAAGTTGAAGTAATACCAAGGTGTTTGTGAAGTCCTAGGGGTTCATGGTTAAACTGCAGGGGTGACATTAAATAAAAAGTCTATCATTTAAAAAATAAATAATTTTTTTTTAAAAGAAAGAATATTAAGACTACACTCTTAAAAATAAAGGTTCCAAAAGGGTGTTTTTGCAGTGATGCCAGAACATTTTAGTGAGCAGTTCCTAAAAGAGCCATTTTAAAGAACAGTTTAAAAATCTAAAGAATCTTTTTCGACTATAAAGAAGCTTTTCTGCATTTGGATGTTCAAGGTTCTTTATGGAACCATTGATGCCAATAAAGAACCTTTATTTTTAGGGGTGTAAAATTACAGTTGAAAAACATCAAAATATGACACTTTTCTCATTTTGTATTATACATTTTTTTATTATTAATTAAGTTTTAGAAGACTTCATGAAAAAACTGAAAGGGCTTTATTACTAACCTACAGTGTAAAAAAAAAAAATTTTTTTAAATTGTAAATAGAACAAAGATTATTAGAGTATGTAAAATCTATAATTTTTAAAAATATATATACAATTATTAAAATTACAACCAAAAAACATAAAAATATGACACTTTACTCACTTTAGTAATAGAAAATTTGTCTCTTTTTCCAATTCATTATTTTTAGAAGACTTCATGAATTCACTTCTTGAATTTGAAGGACTTTATTTCTTTATAAAACAGATTTAAGTATGTTTTACAAGAAAATACAATTTTAGTTTTTCTAAATCTTTAATTCAGTGCATTACTTGCTGTTTCGGTAACTACAATAAGGTTCACTAGTTAACATTAGTTAACAAAATTAGTTAACATGAACTAAGAATGAACAATACTGTACTTCTACAGCAGGGGTGCTCAACCCTGGTCCTGGAGATCGACTTTCCTGCAGAGTTCAGCTCCAACCCTGACCAAACACACCTGAACCAGCTAATTAGGATCTGAAAGAGCACTTGATAATTACAGACAGGTGTGTTTGATTAGGGTTGGAACTAAACTTTGCAGGAAAGTCGATCTCCAGGCATAGGGTTGGGCACCCCTGTTCTACAGCATTAATGTTAATTTCAGCATTTACTAATGCATTATAAAAAATCACAAGTTGTGTTTGTCACATTAGTTAATGCACTGTGAATTAACATGAACTTCCAATGAACAACTGTATTTTTATTAACTAACATTAACAAAGATTAATAAATAGTGTAATAAATGTTTTGTTCATTGTTCGTTCATGTTAATCAGTACATTAACTAATGGTAACAAATAACACCTTATTGTAAAGTGTTACCACTATTTCTTTGTAAATAACGGTGAAATTTACTATCAAATTCTGGAGTGGTTGTTGGAAGTATTTCCTATTGAATCAGGGAGTTTTTAATCATTTTTAACCAATTTATAAGGTTAGTTTTTTTTTAGTTAAAGCCCTGCAATACTATAATATGCTACTTGCTATTGCTAGTCGATGCCAGTAGTATTAGGTGATGGACATTGTTATGCAAGAGAACATTTTATCGAACAAAAATATGTATATGTGCGCACATATATTCTGGTAGAGAATTTTTTAAAAGCCACAAAAAAACTAATTTTGTTTTAATGGGGTTTGAAAGGTTAGTCAATTAGTCTACATAAAATTTCAGGGGGTTCTTAAGGTCATGGATTTTTGTAACCCATCTGGTTTCCTGTTGAGGGCTTGGACTCGCTGTTCCTGTCACAGTTTCTGTTCCTCTTGTAGTTTAAAGTGAGGCTTGAAGGATTGGATCAATCTGACAAACATTTGGTGGGTTCAGAGACCAGATCAAGGACTAAGAGAGCACTGGGCTCTTGGGAATTGATAATCTGACCATCTTACGTCACAGCTGATATATTTCACATGTTTTCTTGGTAGAACAGAAGGGATGTGAGGTTAAGAGGAAACAGACTGACTATGACACGTTTCAGACACATTAGAACTACAAAACACACTTTTTTGAGGAGAAGAGAAACAGATGCCTCTCCTTTTGGCAAGGCTTATTTAGGAAAACCGATCATGGGAAGCATTTGAATGATCTAAAACATGTATTGCAAAGATTTCAGCATTTATTCTCCCTCTAACAATCACAGCATGTCCCTCTATGATTTATTTACATCTTTGTGAGTCATTGTGAGACCAGTAGCATTCAAGCTTTGTGTACTGCAAACTCTTCTCAGGAAATGCATTCTTTCATATGTGGATCTATCACAAAAGATGCAGTTTCATTTACAATGCAGAACCACTTCCATTATCAAACAGGTTCTTTTGATAGGCGTTGTCCATTTGTCAGATGCATGTGAATCTCACCAGCCTTTAACTGTTAATATTTTGTGCATAATTTCAAAAAAGGCAGTTATTTTGTGAAGATTCTTGCAATTCTGAAATGAAATCAAGTATTGAGTAATGATTGCAATATTGTGTGTTTTCCATCAAATAAAGGAAAAATATGTTTTTGTACATTTTCATTTCTAAATATGGTCATTAAAAGCTTTTTAGATGTAGCCAAGCATTACACTTAGAAACATTCTTTTCCGATTTGTTTCAGACTTGCGCAAATAATGTCAAGGTGTTTTAAAGGCATAATTTGTCAAGACTTGACAGAATTCCTCAGAACTGCACAATGATATTGCAAAGAAGAATTAGAGACAGACTGAGTCATTTGAAGATTTAATGCATATGAGTCAAAAGATTTACTGTCTGACTAATATGCCTCTCCAAATGCAAATAAATGATTGTAAATATATCTGAATTCCTTGTATTCATGTTCATTTATCTGTGCACAGGGCTCACTCACTACCCACATTCAGACAAGGCTGAGCTGATCATCAATCCGGAGGATGATGATACCTACAGGTCATACACCAAAGCCATGAAAGATTTCCTAGAAAGATATGACATGGAAAAACAGGGAGACATGATGACATTTGAGGACTGTGGAGGTACCAGATTACACATTTGTCTTCTGTTCTTTGAGTCCCATGGATGTTCTTTCAACAGGATGTTGGTTTTCATTAGTGTATAAAATGTAATACAAGTAAAATATTACAACATAGTATGAATTATTCCACTCACTGTTTTCATACTTATTATCTGTTTTTTTTATACAACCCTTTGAGAAAATTAGATTGTTATATACTTTTTTTTCAATTTTGACAGATCAACCTTCGGAATACAAGAACAGAGGTGATCTTGAGAGTGACATGGGTGTCAGAAAGGCATGCCAGTTTCAGAGGTCTTGGCTTGGACCCTGCTCTGGCATTGAAGATCGTAATTTTGGATTCTCACAGGGGAAGCCCTGCTTGATCATCAAGCTCAACAGGATTGTGAACTTCAGACCTAAGGTTTGTTAAATACTTGCAACAATATTCACAAAATGTTTGTAGGATCTTTGCATTTTGGTTTGGAATATGTTTTTCGTCCAAACATTTCTCCAGACTACGAATTAATTAGTAAATGTAAATGTGCATTTCTATAATACATCAGCAAATTTCTTGTGTTTACAGTATTATTTAAATGCATATATATATTTATATAAAATATAATATACTATTGTAATATACTATTATGCTTTATTGCGTATTAGCTGACCTGTTTTAGTTTTTGTAGTTACTTCATGAATTACATTATTATGTAGTTTATTTACATTATGCATTATGCATTTATTTACATTTTTTACAGAATTACATTTATTTATTCATTCATTAATTTTATCAACTGATAATAGTAATAATAATAATAACAATAATAATAATATTATTTTTATTGTATTTGTTTATTATTCCTTTATTCATTATTTTATAAAGTATTTTGGTGTTATTCATTTATTTATATTTTTATTTAATAATAATAATAATAGTGAAATAATAATGAAATCAATGTTTTGCAATAATAATAATAACAAGAATAAAGAAAATAATAACAACTATTATTATTATTATTATTATTATTTAATGATAATAATAAAATGAAATATTTTATTATTGTTGTTGTTTTGTTGTTATATTTGTTTATTATTCATTAATTATTATATAAATTTGTTTATATTTATTATAATAATAATAGAAATAATAATAGATTATTATATAAATTTTATTATATAAATTATTATATAAATTGGTTTATATTTATTATAATAATAATAATAGAAATAATAATAGATTAATAATGAAATCAATGTTTTGCAATAATAATAACAACAATAAAGATAATAATAACAGTTATTGATTATATTTGTTTATTATTAATAAAAATAATATATAAATAATAATTACCTTTATTCATTATAAAATAAAGAATAAAGGAATATGTTATTCATATAATATATTAATATGTTATTACTTTATTTATATTTTATTTAATAATAACAATAACAGTAATAGTAATAATAATAATAATAATAATTAATAATTATTTTTTTTGCAATAATAACAACAAAAGTAATGATGATAATAATATTATTATTATTATTATTATTATATTTATTACTCGTTTATTCATTATTTTATTTTTGTGTTTTCTTTTAAAATGTTTGTATCATTCGTTGATTGTTTTAATATTTACTAATATTTACTAATTAACTAATAATAATGTATTACTAAATAAATGTTCTTCAGTAATAACAACAATAATGCTTATTATTTTTGTTATTATTATTATAGTATTATTATTGTATTTATTTATTACTCATTATTTACAAATGATATTACAAATATTAGTCATTTATTGATGATTTTTCATAATAATAATAATAATAATAATAATTAGTATTGTTGTTGTTGGTTATTTATAATTTTATCTTTTTTTCTTCCTTTTTTTCATCATTTTATTGATAATATTAATCACTGCAGAGAAGTTTCCATCATTTGTGCGCAAGTCTAATTGTTTTAATTTACTTTTTTTATTATTATTTTAGCCGCCAATGTCGAACGAAAGCATTCCAGAAGAGGCAAAGCACAAAGTCCAGCCCAACGTGATTCCTCTCCACTGCACAAACAAGGTAAGCGAACACTTCGCTTCTTCACTGAATACTCTCATTCGCTCCGTAAAATAGCGAAACTGTTGCTAACCGGCGGCACGTATCCTCTGCTCTTCTCTGAATCACCCGCAGAAAGAAGAGGACGCAGGTAAGCTCGGCGAAGTGAAGTACTACGGAATCGGAGAAGGCTTTCCCCTTCAGTATTACCCCTACTACGGGAAGCGCCTGCACTTGCATTACCTGCAGCCCCTGGTGGCCGTCCAGTTCGTCAACATCACCCTGAACTCGGAGATCCGCGTGGAGTGCAAAGTGTTCGGGGAAAACATTTATTACAGCGACAAGGATCGCTACCAGGGACGTTTCGATGTTAAAATCGGTGTCATAGCCAAATCCTCATGACCTCTGAACAGAGTACCTCCGCTCTCTCCTTATTTAAAGGCAAACTAAGGCCCCTCTTCTGACTTGAGATACAAGGGCACCCGAGAGAAGTTTCTCACCGGTCTTCCACAGTGTTTAACCGAGGGGATGTTTTTTTGAATGTACAAGTGTCTCACGTCAGAAAGTGGCCTCATTTTAGTTTAGGAGAGATTCATTTAACAAAAAAAACGAAGAAAAGATACAATAAACAAGAAGCGAATAAAAGATTATTTAAAAAGACTAGTCTAAAACAACATACCATCTTACACATGTGGGACCTAACATTGTCTGTACTCTTTACTTCGAGCTTTCTGCTTTCAGTCTAGGGTTAGAATGTAAACGCCTGGAGGATTAGCCATAGCATAAAATATTTATTCTACTACCGAATGAGAAGTGTCCACGATCAAAGGGGCATGTTGTTTTACTGTAAATTACATTTCCTCTACCGATGTAGCCAGCAATGTTTTGTCCCTCTCGTATTGTATTGCTGCCTCGTGTGATTTCCCTGTATTTAGAGCGTGCACAGTAGTTGCATATGTAGGTTGTTTCGAGCCACGCCATGTGTGTGATTCAGCTTCATTTGTCAAGCGTGCCTACATATATGTATAGTTACTTAATGGAAATACACTGGCCTCTTAACATTGCCTTTTGGGGGTATTGATGTTCTATCTTTGCATCTTTTAGGTGTGTTAGGTGGGTAATAAACCTTTTTTTCCCTAAAATCACTACAATGTAGGGGGAAGATTGTACTTCTCTTTTAATGATTCGTTTTCACTGAATGTAGATGTTGCCTTTGGTTTTATGGTGTCAGTCACGTGTGGAGGGAACCGCTACTGTAGCTTTGTTTTAATTTTTTTTTTACAACTTTGTTTTCTTCCTAGCCTTGTCGTTCTTCTTCTTCTTCTTGAAGACGTCACGCGGCGTGGTCGAATGTTCTAAATTCCAATATTTATTAAGTGGTGACCTTAAATATTCTGTTCTTGCACATGCTCATGTTCTGCAGAAACTCGTCATGAATGTTAATAATGCCAAAGCCATTAAGATTATTCTAGATTTTATCAGAAGTAATGCAATACCCTGTCCATCGGGATGTTTTGTAGGTGTGCGCAATCAGTGTCAAACATCAGAAATGTCAACTTTCACGAGTCCCACAAGCTCTCATGTTGAAACTGAACTGGAAAAGACTAACCAAAATAAAGCTGAGACTCTAAACTTGTGCTGTTTTTATTCTATGCATCTTCTGATATACTGTTTTTTGTTTACTTTTATAGCTTGACATTTCACATTCTCTTTACAAAACATAACCATAAACAAATGAGTGGTTCTTGTTGAGGCAAGCGTTATTATTAGCTTATAATTAAAGTTAAGGGTTTAAACTAACACTCAAAACACCTTAATAATTGCATACTATCATGCTAAAATACCCAATTAAACTGACAAACTAGCATTAAGAGGGGAGTTTTGCACATAAATCATTAAAATAATAAAATAATAATAAATCTTTTAAAAACAGTACATGTTCTTTTACACACTTTTACTCAACACTTTCTAGTTAATTAAATATTCTACGTTACCATTCAAAAGTTTATGGTCAGTAAGAATATTTATTTATTTATTTGAAAGACTTTTACTTTTAATCAACAAGAATGGCAAGGATAAATGGATCAAAATTGGAAAAATTGATCAAAATGTAACAAAATGTTTAATTTTCAAATAAATGCTGTTGAACTTTCTGTTCATCAAAGAATCCTGAAGAAATTTATCACGGTTTCCACAAATAAATTAAATATATTGTATATTAAGTATACTGATAATAAGAAATGTTTCCTGAGCACCAAATCAGCATATTACAATGATTTCTGACTGATCAAATTCAGTTTTGCCATCACAGGAGTAAATTGCATTTTAAAATATACTTTTTAAATAAACAAATAAATAACACTTAATTTGTCAGATAAATGCAGCCTTGGTGAGCATAGCACACTTGTTAGGCTACATATAATTCACAGGATGTACAATAAATAAACACCTTATTAGATCCACCTTATTTTTCAAACACGGACGTAAACCGCGTAAAAAAATTTTCCCACGGAATTGGACTTCTTCAACTCTACCTTTAACTGTTGCTGCGGGATGTTTTTCATGTCAGCAGGTTGAAGCGACCTCAATAACATAATATTTAGCTCCTGGAATGACAATTTTACCAGAGGAATCCCACCAAAAACACATATTTTACCCCTGGAACGCGATTTTTCCCGGGAGACCGCCCTCAAAACGTGATTGGGCTACATTTGGGCTAATTTTTAGTAGCAATTGGGTGGGTTTTGTTGTGAAGCCCTGGCAACCCTTGTTAAGGCCGTTTTCTGTGGATCTGCAAGGTTTTGCTGTGAAATAGCGAGAAGAATAAACGGTAAAACTGTTTTAACTACAAACCACTGTGTTCATAATTAAGATAATATTTTAAAATAATATGTTAACACACACCAGTTTTCAATGTCAAGCAGCAAAATGAGTTGTTTAGGTAAAATTTGCCAGAAGCGGATGAGACCGGAAGCCTCGCACACAAAATTTACAAATGGCCGCGCCGGCGACCGCTAATAATGAGGATACTGTTAATTTGGAAATGATTACAATGTCTAAGAAAAACGACTTTCTATATTAAGATGTGCACTGGAGGATTGTACGTCTATTTATCCACACTGTGGATAAACATTTTAATCACGATATGTATTTGGCAGACACCCCAGCTGATGACATTAAAAGTTAAAGTGCAGACAGAAAAGAGCAAAAGAGAGAATCCAAATGAGATTGAAGAGAACTCTCGTTGGGCCCCTGCTGGGAAGAAATACTGAACAGACTCCTGGTGAGATATTCTCAAGCTTATCTGAATTTTAGGTATTGGAGCACCTAAGAATTAGAAAGCGATTCCAACTGCTCTGTCATCATATGGCTGGCTGATCTTTGATGGTGATTAACTAACGTGGGCCTTGATGAATTAAAAATGTGCTTTTGCACCCAAGAGGATCTGTGTGCGGGAAGCAGAGCCACCTGATCTCCTCAGACGTGTGATGTCAACATGAGTCTCACAGTAAGTAAAAATGCTTCAGAATATGATGTGTTTTTGTGTTAAGGACAAAATAGAATAAGGATGGCAATTAAACAGCTTTTAAGTGATGCAAAGTGCTTTTCATGAATTAAATGCCCTTTTGAGGACCACATAGCAATCATTACCACAAAAATATGCCACAGCTGATTCACATGCATAATTGAATCACTTAGTTGAGTGGCAATCCAGCATGCCAGAAATAATGCTGCAATCATGAATTTTGCATTAATAAAACCTTTTCTAAAAGCATTGTGTTGACAAAGAAAATATGTACAGTAAGATGTCAAAATAATGCATACATAATATTTGCTAAATAAGACAGCCAAATAAGACAGCAGTCTACTTGAGATAACTCACAGATTTTTTCTTTGTCCTTTGTGAACTGTGTGTCCTGATTTTAGATGGTTCATCACTGCTGAGAAAATCACAGTGTTTACTCTACAAAGTACTTAACTCTACAAAGAGAGTAACAAACACTTGGTCAGTTACCTGGATGTGCGGCCATACTGGTGATACTTGGATGTAAACAACAGCATGGATTGCACATTTAATATCCTACTGAATGCGTTGTTCTGCTAATAATGCTGTCTAAACTGTGGACAAAAACATGTGGAAGCTGCTAAATCATGTAAAGAAGGACTTAATAAGCAGGAAAGGGTGCAATATTTTGACACACTAAAGTTAATAGGTGGTAAAGATACGTACGAGCAGTATTAATTAAGATACTGACCTAATATTTCACCTACCTGATGGGAAATGATAAGAACAAACAAGAATGTTGTCAAGATTCTTGCCCTGGAAGTTCTAGTTCAGTTTGGCCAACCTCAAACACCTTTTGTTTCTCAGACAGTTTTTGCACACTTTTCCTTGATTCGTTCTAACAATTGGCAGTCTATAGTACTTCAAATGTTTTTCCCGGTCCGACCGAATAGTGCAGCCCAAAATATGACAATAAATGACCTTTTTTAGCAGCAAAAAACAGCAAAATATGCGAGTTTCGTTCTATTCAGTGCCATTGTTTACGTTCAGTTCTGCCAATATGGTCGACTGATGATGCGTTGTGAAAACACTCTATAGAGTATGGTATACTTTGGTGTCCCATTGATTTAAAGCATTAAAGTTGATCAAATAAAAGCCCTTTTTTAATACCAGTAAATTGTTGTAAAATTACCAGAACGACAGTAAATACAAAAATGTGTTGTTCACGCAGGCAATGACGTTTTTCTTTTTACCAGTAAAACACCATTCACCCATCACTTTCAAAATACCGTGATAATTCTGTGAAAACATTAAACGGAAATGACCAGCTGCACCTCTCTGTGTTGTGTTTGTAAACATAGAGTGGTCAGTGTTTTTGTTGATGTTTACAGTTTTTGTGTTAGATGTTTACATTCATGCTGCTGCTTTTGGCCCAGAGACATCATTTTAGACAACTCCAAACTGAACAACACAGTGCGGTGTAAATGTATAATCTGTGTCAGAATGTAATGATTGGCCCAGAGTAGATGTGGTACGTCAGTGCATTATGAACTTTATGTGCTAATACTGGTATTCTCGTTCTGTGTTCACACAGAGCACATTATTGGTAATTTACTGGTGATGTTACAACTTCTTACCGATAAATTGCCAGGACATATTTATCAGTATTTTTTGAAAAGGTCCTGTTCACATATGATCTCTTAACGGTACTTTACCGGTAATTTACTAGTAAAGACTGTATGTGTGAAAGGGGCTTTTGACTACAAACTAATATTTGATCCCAGATATACAGCGGCATGCAAAAGTTTGGGAACCGCTTGCAGAATCTGTGAAAATGTGAATAATTTTAACACTGAAAACTTTTTGAATTGGAATGTCAAGGTAAATTGTACTTAATTTGTTTTCCGGGAAACATGCAAGTATCTTCTGTTGCTTCCGTATGGCAGTACTAAATGGAAAAAAAAAAAAAAGATATTTCAACAAAATCCTTTCACTGATTAATTAAAAAATATCAAAATATAATCAGAGGAAGTGGTGTTTCCATATTTTTGAGAAGCAGATCTGCGTTACCACAATTTAGAGAAACATCTCTGGTGGGAGAGATGCAATTGTTGATTTATGATGACTGTTATAAGGCTGAATAAGCACCAGGTGCACCTCTTTACTGTTATTTTTTGCACACTTCTTCAGCCTTTGCAATAATAATACACACAAAAAACACACACACCAGCTATTAATTCTAAAGTATTTAGATGCTATGCATTTCATATTTCTTATTTATTTATTGATAATTGGATGCCAACTAATAAATCAAATATTTGTTTGATTCAGTTTCAGACCTGTTTGTGGAAGGGATGTTCTGACATATAGCAACAAACCGTGTGTTTGTGGAGAAGGACTCTCCACCCTCTGTCTGCTCAAATCTGACCATCATCTCAATGACTGGTATATCTGATTGAAATGACCCCTCCATACACTCAATTACCCTTCTCCTCCCCTCCCTTTCATATTTATTTATTTTTTTAATGTATATAGTCAAGGTAATTGACTATTTATTTGTATGAGGTCAAAATACCATAAGGTTAAAAACAGTCAGGAATAAGTTTACTTTAATTTATAAATACTAAAAAGGTAGATCATTTTATAATGAATAACACCTACACAAATAATATGGTCCAATATGGTTGCATTCATATGCATTCTACATGCATTTAATTCCTTGCACAAATAATAACAGAATATAATTCTAAACCAAAAGTTTACCCACTAACAAGCCTTTTGATGCATGAAAAATCTGAGCCCAGGTAGCAAAATTGCATGTCTTTCACAGGCTTTTTGAAGGATCATGTGCTTTGAAATCACAGGAATAAATTACATTTTAAAATATATTAAAATAGAAAACAGTTGTTTTAAACAGTAAAAATATTTCACATGGTGCACCATGCCAGATAAAGGTTTTTAAATCACATAGTGACTAAAAGAAGCTTTTTACTTGTTAATACAAAGTCATTCTTTATTATTAACCCATTTTATATGCATCATGTGCTTGCACAGTGCATGAAATTGGTTTGTTATTCAGAGGGAACATTGTGCAATAGAGGGCTAAACAGTCACGATCACATTACAGAAACATAAGATCATTATCTTCCTGGTTATAAACCATTCCAATTGATTTGAAGATTAATACAATAAAATTCCGCGCTGAAAGAATCATTTTGGGATTTGCTTTTCTCTAAAGTCAACATGGGTGAAGTGATACTCTCATTGTACTCACACTGCTATTGTTTCATTAAGTCAATTGGATTATCCAGATATCATCAGTTCTTAGAGCATAACGACAATGAATAAACAGACAACGGAGTGGTCATATTGAATCTTTCCGTAGGTGGAATATGATATTAAGCTTGAGTAAGCAGTAATGTTCATTTCCTGTGTGTGTGCGGATGGTTCTGCGGTGGTGGGGGAGAACAGACTCAGCAAACAGTGCTACAAATACTTGCAGTGCTGAAAAAAAGAATAAACGCAAATCCTTTTGTATCTTATTCTTCTGCTTTGATAAGGATGTTTTTTAATCTTTTGATCTGGTGCATTCCCCCTGGCAAATAAATCAATAGCACTTATGATTGACCCTGATTTTTAACAGCCCAATAAAATTAGCCTGGGCGGTGTGTTGTCCCCTCTCACGTGTGTCAGCACTGAACAAGAGCATTAATAGAATATGAAATATAGGCAGTTGTATAAAGCATGCTGAGCATGCACCTGTGCTATTTATAAAACCTTGTCTTTTCTGGGAAGGTTTAGTGCTTACATCATGAATATAATCCATCTTGAATTACAACTTAACTGGAAGTGTTACCTTCAAACGCCCTCTAGTTCCTCCACGCTCAGACATGCTCTTATGTTGCCTGCCTTTTGTCCCTTTTTACATACACATAAACAGACACAAACAAACAAATGTACTTTGCTATCTAAATACAGGCATTCTTTAGAGTATTGTTTTTACAGCTAACTGAATCAAATTTTTAGAACACACACACACTTACACATATGGACACATATATACACATATATGAATATGGAGCTCATATGTGACCCTGGATCACAAAACCAGTCACAAGTAGTATATTTGTAGCAATAATACATTGTATGGGTCAAAATTATAGATTTTTCTTTTATGCCAAAAATCATTAGGATATTAAGTAAAGATCATGTTCCATGAAGATATTTTGTAAATTTACTATTGTAAATATATTAAAACTTAATTTTCAGTTAGTTATATGCATTGCTAAGAACTTCATTTGGACAACTTTAAAGGCGATTTTCTCAATATTTAGATTTTTTTTGAACCCTCAGATTGCAGATTTTCCAATAGTTGTATCTCTGCCAAATATTGTCATATCCTAACGAACTATACATCAATGAAATGCTTTAATTTATTTAGCTTTCATGATGTATAAATCCAGGGTCACATATTTTAGGGAGAAATCAGTGAGATTTTTATAACAGTATAGCAGAATACTTGCATAATAGGCATATAAATATCAGTTGTCACCCTGTATCTCATTATATTAATTCATTATGTTATAAATAAAATGTATAAAATAAATTAATTATAATTAATTATAAATAAATTACAAATTTTACATTTTATATTATTTTTATATGATTTGGATCTAAGTGAGGATGTCCTTGAATGACCCCAATGGATGTTCACATCTATCCCCAAATTAAAGATAAATACATACGTTTATAATCTAAATGAAGACATATCACAGACTTTTATTGTTTTAGACTAAAACATTCCCATATTGAGGAAGATTTTATTAACTAAAATATAGAGGAATTGTGTCCAAATTAATTTACTCTTATAGTTCTACTCTATATGTTGCTGGGCCAGCACATCCTGTGTTATTATAGAAACCAGAAGTATAGAAAAAGGGCCCCACTAGCAGAGCTATATTTCATGTTATTTTAGAGGCCACTAAGAGGCCTTAAGGAAAACCATCTGTTTCCCATGGAAGTGTTTACCTTAGGGGACACCCCCCCCATGATTTAAGTTAACATGCTTACGTGGAGACCACTATATAACGCTGTTTTCAACCATGTAAAGATCAGTTCTCTATAGACAACTCGGCTTGATTGTCTCGGCAATAAAGTCTATCTTTTGGCATCAAAACCCAAGACTCAAGAGTAATTCTTTGACGGGGAAGAGGGGAAACCACAACAATATCTACACAAATCTACACACACTGCTTAACATAATAAGAATTGCAGTCTACAAATAGGTTGCTCAGTTGTTCAGTTATTAACTTTTATTTATGTTCTGTTTGTTTACTTAAACATGAGCCGTTTTCCCTTTCTACTTAATATGATTGAAGTCACACCCATTGTAAAGGCACACATGAGTGGTGTGACATCATCTTCACAGCTCCCCTCCCCCGTCTTGTGCTGTAACCCGAATCAGTGGGGATTTTGATGACATTTGTTGTAAAGCTAAACATATGCTGATCGTGGCAGAACTTTATCAGTAGTGACTGAACCTCAGTCTGGAACTGAAAAAGGAACAAACTGTGCCATTCTAAAACTGTACTTTCTCCAAGCTGAACGGGCCAAAGGTTTGATGAAGCATGAAAGTTTTAATCTTACAGACAGACATAAACACACAACTGCAAATGCCACGCTCTGCCTTTTCTACCTTGTTAGTTAAAGGGAAAAGAACCACTAGCTTACAACACACTTTAAAAAAAAATTAAACTGTCATTGGGGTAGTACCCTTTCAAAAGGTAAATATGTACACTTTGGGTACTAACCTGTATTTTTAAAGTATATTTACCTTTAAGGTACTAATACGTACCATTTAGAGGTACTTTTGAGTTTTTATACCACACAAGTGCCAGCTTTGCCAGCTTTTTTTTTCTTTTTCTTTTTTCTTTTTTCTTAGTTTATTGAACTTTTAGACAAAATATAAAAACGCACATCGGGCTTTTGTGTCTCATATAGTGAGAATATAAAAACACCTACTACTTACATAAAATACATGCAAATATCACTCTATATATCTATGTGCTAGTAAAATATATGTTTACAGTAGATGTTTGTTCATTTATTGTGGGGGCAAAACATATAATGCAACAATGATTAGATGTACAATAAACACTTCTCAAAAGTTATCACTTATCATATTTAATATAACTTTTAGCATAAGGAAAAGATGTATTAAAATGTGCTTTAGTCCAGTAAGTGTCCATTTTGTAATATTATTGTACAGTACATGCCTTCTGGCATTTGATTAGTAATTGATACTTTTTAGCAAATAGTATTTTGATTGTTAACTATTTTCCTCTTCATAGAGAATTTAATTTAGTTTGCAGCATTGAAACATTATTAGTAGTAGCAGTAATACACAACCAGTCAACAGTGAAGTTTTTTTAAGAGTTTTCTTCTGCTCTCTAAGCCTGCATTTATTTGATCCAAAATACAGCAAAAGCAGAAATATTGTGATATATTTTTACTATTTACAATAACTATTTTCTGTTTGAATATATTTAAAATTGTAATCTATTCCTGTGATCAAAGCTCAATTTTCAGCATCATGATCCTTCAAAAATCATTCTAATATGCTGATTTGCTGTTTAAGAAACATTTATTATTATCATTAATATTATTATCAATATTTAAAACAGTTAAGTACATCAGGATTCCTTGATGAATAGAAAGATCTGCATTTATCTTAAATAAAAAGCTTTTGTAACATTATACACTATACCATTCAAAAGCTTTTAAGTATTTGATTTCTGAAGGATCATGTGACAGGAGTAATAATGCTAAAAATCCAGCTTTGAGATAACAGAAAAAAATTACATTTACAAACAGTTATTTTAAATAGTAAAAATATTTCAAAATGTTACAGTTTTGCTGTACTTTGGGTCAAATAATTGCAGGCTTGGTGAGCAGAAGAGACTTTTTTAAAAAAACATGAAAAATCTTACTGTTCAAAAACTTTTGACTGGTAGTGTAGCTAGATCACTAACACATTATAAAAATCACATTAAATGTATTAAATATGATATATCAGGCTTTTGAGGAATGTTTATTTGCACATCTCTCAATTATCATTTATTGCACTGCATTATGTTTTTCTCCCCACATTAAAGCTCTGATCATAGGCGGTATATATATATCAATCACAAAACCAAGAATGCTGTTATTCCTAAATTCGTACATTTTAGGCACTATTACTAAAAGTTATTTTTTCTAGATTTTTGAGGAGGCGCTGTCTGCATTACCTCTTTAGAGAAAACCACTGGCAAACAAAATTGAAAAAGCATGCATACATCATCATGGGAGCATGACTCATCTCTTCCAGTGCACTGAAGGCAGGAATAATATATTCACACATGCCATGCATCCTGATTTTAGTCTTCATCACATGCAAGCACCCAGAGCACAGTGTAGCACTACAGGCTAGGTCATTTGCATGGATTCATTCTAAAGAGTGGACATATGGCCCAGGTTTGGAGCCCTAAAATGAGACAGTTTGCTCTCTCTCTGCTTCATTGGTTCAATAACACCATGCTGCAAAGTCAGAGCAATGTCAGAGGAACCCTAAAATAGCTGTTCTGGTCCTGCAAGCAGCGTCATACAGACATTAAGGCTGTTTATTAATAACAACAACAGCAGCACGCTCAGGCAAATGAGAAATGTCAATACGGCTTGGCATTCACATTAGCATGACGGAGACCAACGCTGCTCATTTACTCAGAGACTGTGATGCTGCACAGGCACGTTCATGACATGTGTTTGTAATGAGATGTCGTGATGGGATAGAGGAGACAACAGCAGGGTCTCTTCTCCTCCATGTGGTCCGGAAGTGAACTGAGGAATAACAGACAGATGTGTGAACAGTTCCCATGTGAGACGGATGAGAAGTCTTCATTTATTTTTAGGCGGCGATGAGCAATGTTTTACATCTCCTGAGTAAGACTTTGCTTTACATTACAAATGCTAATTAAGAGTCAGTATGTATTGCAAAAACGTCATTAATTTGTGGATGTAAGCATGACAAAGAAACAAAATTAGGACTGCAAAAAGTGGATCGTGACTTAGAAATTGCAGCTGCTCATGCAAGACGATACTTAACAATAGTCGACCAGCAGGGGGCCTCCATGCTGTATTTGAGTTTGTGCAGTGAAAATCTTTTCAATTGGACTAGAAAATAAACAGAAAGCTTTAGGATTTTATTTTTGATGATCTTTTGTTTTGCACGCGTGGAGTTCAAGTCAGCTTGAGTACATGATGTCCTACAAAGTGTATATGTATGTACATATGCTATATATACACACACTATGGTTAAAAAGCTTGGGGTCAGTGAGATTTTTTTAAAATACTGAAATATTTAGGAAGGACGCATTAAAATAGGACAGTAGAGACAGTTATAATGTTACACAATTTCTGTTTCAAATTAATGCAGTCTCTTAAATCTTATAAATTCATCAAAAATACTTTAAAATATATCAGGGCTCTGACACAAATATTAAGAAGCACACGTTTTTATCATTGAAAATAATAACAAATGAGCACCAAATCAGCATATTAGACATGACAAATCATGTGACAATGAAAACTGGAGTAACTAATGCTGAAAATTCAGCTTTGCCATCACAGAAATAAATTACATTTTAAAATATATTTAAATAGAAAGTAGATTTTAAATTGTAGTTTCAAAATACTGTACTGTACTGACCACAAACTTTTGAAGAGCAGTATTTGTCATGTGATATATCTTTAATTAAAAAATACAGACTTCAACCCAAGGCTATTATTATCTAAAAGTAAAACTTTTGTTACCTTAAACTAATAAATAATTTAAATTAAATAATAAAATATATATATAACAAAATGATTTTATTTCAGCTAGTTGCCAAGGCAGTATTTCTCACTTGATATACTAAAATAACTAATTAAAATGAAAATGAATAAAAACTACACTGACCAAAATTATAAATGCAACACTTTTGTTTTTGCCCCCATTTTTCATGAGCTGAACTCAAAGATCTGAGACTTTTTCTATGTACACAAAAGGCCTGTTTCTCTCAAATATTGTTCACAAATCTGTCTAAATCTGTGTTAGTGAGCACTTCTCTTTTGCCGAGATAATCCATCCACTTCACAGGTGTGGCATATCAAGATGCTGATTAGACAGCATGATTATTGCACACGTGTGCTTTAGGCTGGCCACAATAAAAGGCCACTCTAAAATGTGCAGTTTTATCACACAGCACAATGCCACAGATGTCGCAACTTTTGAGGGAGCGTGCAATTGGCATGCTGACTGCCGGAATGTCCACCAGAGCTGTTGCCCGTGAATTGAATGTTCATTTCTCTACCATAAGCCGTCTCCAAAGGCGTTTCAGAGAATTTGGCAGTACATCCAACCGGCCTCACAACCGCAGACCACGTGTAACCACACCAGCCCAGGACCTCCACATCCAGCATCTTCACTTACAAGATCGTCTGAGACCAGCCACCTGGACAGCTGCCGCAACAATCGGTTTGCATAACCAAAGAATTTCTGCACAAACTGTCAGAAACTATCTCAGGGAAGCTAATCTGCATGTTTGTTGTCCTCATCGGGGTCTCGACCTGACTGCAGTTTGTGGTCGTAACCGACTTGAGTGGGCAAGTGCTCACATTCAATGGCGTCTGGCACTTTGGAGAGGTGTTCTCTTCACGAATGAATCCCGGTTTTTACTGTACAGGGCAGATGGCAGACAGCGTGTATGACGTTGTGTGGGTGAGCGGTTTGCTGATGTCAACGTTGTGGATCGAGTGGCCCATGGTGGCAGTGGGGTTATGGTATGGGCAGACGTATGTTATGGACAACGAACACAGGTGCATTTTATTGATGGCATTTTGAATGCACAGAGATACTGAGACGGGATACTGAGGCCCATTTTTGTGTCATTCATCCACGACCATCATCTCATGTTGCAGCATGATAATGCACGGCCCCATGTTGCAAGGATCTGTACACAATTCCTGGAAGCTGAAAACATCCCAGTTCTTGCAAGGCCAGCATACTGACCGGACATGTCATCCACTGAGCATGTTTGGGATGCTCTGGATTGCGTATACGACAGCGTGTTCCAGTTCCTGCCAATATCCAGCAACTTCGCACAGCCATTGAAGAGGAGTGGACCAACATTCCACAGGCCACAATCAACAACCTGATTAACTCTGTGTGGAGATGAGTTGAACTGCGTGAGGCAAATGGTAGTCACACCAGATACTGACAGGTTTTCGGAAGCAAAATTATATATTTTATAAACAAAAGTGTTGTGTTTATAATTTTGGTCAGTGTATATAGACACATTACCAATAAAAATAAAATGAATAATAATAACAAAAACACATTAAACGTTATTAAAACTTTAACTAAAATTAAAATGAAAACAGAAAATCTAAACTTAATGTAATAAAATAACTCAAATTTAAATAAAAAATAGACTTTTTACACATTACTTTCCATTGATGTATGGTTTGTTAGGATAGGACAAAATTTGGCCGAGATACAACTATTTGAAATCTGGAATATGAGGGTAAAAAAATCTAAATATTGAGAAAATCGTTCTTAGCAATGCAATATGCTAATCAAAAATTAAGTTTTGAAATATTTATGGTAAAAAATTATCTTGTGGAACATGATCTTTACTTAATATCCTAATGATTTTTGGCATAAAAGAAAAATAAATATGTTTGACCCATACAATGTTTTGTTGGCTATTGCTTCAAATATACCCAAGCTACATACGACTAGTTTTGTGGGTCACATATATTTTTATACCCAGTTAGATGTATTATAAATTTTAATAACAATAAATTCTTTTTACAGTTATTATTTTTAGTTTTTTGGGAGGCATTCAGTAATTATAAAGGAGTGAACTCACGTAAGGAGTCAGGGGACTTAAACAATTAAAACCACACAGCGGTACAGCAATTAGATCAGCACTATCAACAACACCTGTAAACAAGAGCCATCTCTGGAGATATATGATGTTAGCATGCTCAATAGCTTTGCTTTATAGCAGCCATTAGAAAACCAAGAATCTTAACTGGACTTATCACTTAGCAAACAAGATCTTAGCACGATATCGTTCTAATATACAGTATACAGGACATGTAAATAAATGGAATATATACTGATTTTTTTGTCTCATCTGTTGTTTTTATGAGGACACTTGCTAAAGTCTTACACACCTGGAGTTTTTTCTCTCTTTTTTTTCATATGGGCAGATTTTAATTGTGGTGGATGTCAAAACACAGAAAAAAAAAATCTTATTTCCATTACAACTAACATAATTTATTGTACTACAGTGACAGTAGTATGAACTAGACTGATTAGCTGAACAAGATATTTGGGATGGAATATACCTGAAACATCAAAGTGTTGTTTTGAACATCATTATAAGCTAATTATTTAAAAATGAAACAAAACAAAAAAAGGAGTATATAGAATGTCAATCAACGTGTAACTGAAATAAGAAAAATGTCTCTATAATTGTACAAATGTTGGACTAGTTCTCTTCTCATATCGGATTCTCCAATGGAATTGCTTCATTATCATTTCAGAGTGATTAGAGACTAGAGTTTGCTCTGCCGCGCTTGTTTGAAGTCTGACATCAAAAGATTAAACATAATCTCATTGATGATGGTTTATCCTCTCTCAAAGACGGCTGCGCTGTCTGAGAATGACTGTCTGTAATCAGCAGCAGAAATCACACTGCAGGTCACAACAACTGAGACTTTTTTTACTAATGAGTAAAGATCTGAAATAATAGTAATCACAACCTTCAACAAGACAGATATAAGAGATTTACTTTCAGAGGCAGCTACATCAGTCTGAAACAAGCGATTGTAGATCAGTTCAGTTTTGATGGGACCATTCTTTTATATGGAATTCATCACAAAATTCCATATAAAATTAAAATTAGATGTAAGTTTGCATACGTTAAATAAATTAATAGCTTTGCGAAACAAACTGATAACCATAGTGCTGACTGAGTGTTTATTTTTTTTATACACCTGCCCTAATTTTCATCATAAGGTGATTTGATATTTGTTTTCACAGTAATATGATGAACAATTTATCATAGAGAAACACTTTTATTCCACTTCTATAATACATTTAGTGTTTTTGTTGAAAAAGATGCTAATAGTAATAGATAGATGGATAGATTTTCTGTTGCACCTGACAGATTCTTAAGACTTGGTCCAAGAAATCGCATTAGTGGGTAAACCCAGATTACGACTTCTGTTCAACAGGCTTCCTAAACCCAACAGATTCAGAGGATTGGTCAGGACTTGATCTTTCCGTGGTAAAGCGGTACTGTGCGACTTGTGCAAGGTTTCCCAGAGAAATGCTTACAGGTTTATTGCACAAGCCATTAAGACTCAGTTTAAGGCTGGGGGACAGTATAGAAAGCGTTAACAAAGGTTAAAGGTGGCAAATGATTATAAACTGTATTGGCAGTAATATTAGTTGCCATAATATGATGATTAAAAATAACAGTATATTAAATGCACAAACAAAAAAATTCATTTATTAACTTAAACCATAATTTAAACATGAAAACCTTGCTACAACTTCTATGAGAAAGCCAGCCATCCATCCATTTTCATGGGCCGCTGACCCTACAGCACCAAGTCAATTAACTGAAGCTGAGTTAGCATAATAAGCTCTACTCAAACTATTTAACACATGCAACTAACTGGTTTACGTTTCCAGGACCCACGACAGATTAGTTAAGACAAGCATGTATCATAGTATTAAGACCAACTGTAGTGATAACAATAAAAATAAAGTTTTAAAAATTATTCTAAATGTAACAGAATAGCACATCACAACTATAATGTTAATGGCAAAGACAAATGAGATCGTTGAAATTACTATCAGAGCGACTTTTTCCCGCTAATGAGCGATAAAAAACATAGAGAGCCAATCAGAATCCATTTGGTTTAACGCGCCTGAACATAAAGCGACAGATAGTATAATAAACAACGTTATCATCCGTTGGTGTGGACGTTATCCTTCTTGGTGTGAACGGTACACTTAAATAAATTAAGTACTGAAACAATTTAAATACATTCACCTTATTCTTCAGCGCGGAAGTAAGCCTATGAGATTTCCGGTTTATTAGCCGTTATTGGAAAATAACCAGAAGCATAACAACGTGCAGTAAAAGGTAAAAATGTTTGTACTACAAACCAGTGTGCCCTGGTTAAAAAACCAGCATATGCTGGTAGGTATGTTTTGATGCTGGAATGCTGGTTAGGTAGGTTTTGATGCTGGTTTAAGCTGGTTCTTTGCTGGTTTATGCTGGTCCTTTGCTGGTTTATGCTGGTCCTTAGCTGGTTGAAGCTGGTCCTTAGCTGGTTTAAGCTGGTCCTTTGCTGGTTTTTGCTGGTCATGTTGCTGGTCAAGGACCAGCATGAACCAGCAAAGGACCAGCATAAACCAGCAAAGGACCAGCATAAACCAGCAAAGGACCAGCTTCAAAACATACCTACCAGCATATGCTGTTTTTTTCACCAGGGTGTTCATAATTAAGATGATACATTAAATAATAGACACACACATTTGCAACATAAAGCAGAAAAATTAGCTGTACAAAACAGCTAATTTTGCTGCTTTATGTTGCAAATGTGTGTCTGTTATTTTATTATCAACTACCCTAAAAATAGGTGGATGCGGATGAGTCCAGAAGCCAGACCTATTACTTTTACAAATAGCAGCGGTGGATACACATACAAATGTAGGAATTATTACTTATTTATTTATATTGATGGTGGTATGAATAGCTGTATAACCTGAACTTATAAACTAATAGATCTAGGCTTAACTATTGGCTTCATTATAGAAGTCAGAGTAATCATAATCATCCAGCAAAAAATCATAAAAGATTCATTTTGGAATTAACTGGAACAAATCCTAACTGATCCTAATGGAATTTTTCTTCTCATATAGGATTTTAACATAGTGCAAAAACAAATGTAAAACTTTTAAAAGTTCCCAACAGAGCTATTATGATTAGCAATAGGATGAACTACCAGGTAGACAATCAGAAAGATTTTAAGAAAAACTTAAATCGTAATTCAAAACTAACATTACCATTATTCCAAAACAATATGATTCCAATAAAAAACAATGTAATGTCCAAAATGACTCTAGGAATTGAAGTTTATTTATCTGACT
The DNA here is from genome assembly GCF_022985175.1 of Labeo rohita. Lineage (NCBI taxonomy): Eukaryota > Metazoa > Chordata > Actinopteri > Cypriniformes > Cyprinidae > Labeo > Labeo rohita. Next base: position 41,774,118 of record NC_066869.1, on the reverse strand, counting down.
CAGATGGGATTCTAATTTTATACCATTATGATCATAGAACCACAGAATTGTATTTAGGCTATTTATTTATTTTACTATGTGCTAGCCAATGTTGTAAGACTCAGTTGTACTGGACTCTAAAGTCTTTTAAATTTAGCATACTCTCGGTGACAGAGTGTAATTGCTGGACGGGTGGGGTGTGAGGAGGAGTGGTTGGATGCTCTCTGCGAACGCAGCCAAACACTGTCACCTTTCTTGGCAGGGAAAGAGACGTGCCATCAACTACTCAACTAACACTTCGCGGGACAGTTTTTCATAGCGTTTTCTTTTTGCAACAAAGTTCAAATCATATGAATACTTCTGAACCGTATGATTTTTTTGTGGAATATCATTTCGCTGATGTAAAGAACAAAATCCTGTGGAATAATTTGCCTCCGGAGTTTATGCAGATCCTCACTAAACGCTACAGGTAAATCAACTCAGGCGAAGTGATGCGTGAAGTGTGACTCTGTCCGTAGTATTTTCTCATTTCTGTATATGGCAGTTATTTACATGCTAGAAGAATTCCCAAACATATTGTTTTAACGCTTTATTGTTTGCTTGTCTGTTCGGTCCTCAAATTTAATTGGTCAAGCGGAGCTCCACGAGCTCTGATAAGATATAACTTAATAGTAGTTTATAACAATGGGGCGGTTCGCTTTTTGTCTCACTGTCGGGATTCAGGAGTAAGGAGCGGGTTTTATGAAAGTGTCCGGTTTTCTCTCGCAGAGGTGCCTGGTTTTGCATGCAGCTCGGTGTGTCTTTTTTTAAAAATCATAGCGTCGACGTTTTCTCTGGTATTCAGCGGTACCATTATTGCTCTGGGTTTCTCAGCCAGTGCAGGGAAGAAAAAATTATGTCTTTGTTATCCTTGACAGGCCTTTATCTCTCAGACGAGTAGCGACAAAGTTTGAGGCTTTAACTTCTTTTGGAACTATTTTCGTTGACCAAGGAAAAAATATACAAATTAGACAAATTTGATCTGAAATGTAAGTTAATTTCATAAATAGAATTACAACGTTAAAGGGATAGTTTATCCAAAAATGAAAATTCTGTTATTAATTACTTATTCTCATGTCGTTCCAACACGTAAAACCTTTGTACATCTTCAGAACACAAATGAAGACATTTCTGATGAAATCCAAGAGCTTTCTGATTCTGCATAGACAGCAATATAACTGACCCATTCAAAGCCCAGAAAGGCAGTAAGGACATTGTTAAAATAGTCCAAGTGACATCTGTGGTTCAACCCTAATTTTATGAAGCTACGAGAATACTTTTTGTGAGCAAAGAAAAATAACGACTTTATTCAGCAATTTCTTCTTTTCCGTGTTGGCCTTTGACGCACGCAGGCGTGTGGTTCTGCTGACGCAGGAGACGCCGGTCTGATGTAGAACCCGGATACACTGCGCCTTGTTTGCAAGCAGAGGAATGCACACGTGTCCTGGCACTGTCGTGATCGTGCATTCAAGACTGACACGGTAGAGAAGAAATTGTTGAATGAAGTCGTTATTTTTTTGTGACAGTGTCTAAAAGTAACAATGTTTTATTGATGTCCTTACTACCTTTCTGAGCCTTGAACGTGGTAGTTGCGTTGCTGTTTACGCAGGTTCAGAAAGCTCTTGGATTTCATCAAAAATATCTTAATCTATGTTTTGAAGATGAATGAAAGTTTTACAGGTTTGGAACGTCATGAGGGAGAATAATTAATGACAGAATTTCATTTTTGGGTGAACGAACCCTGTTCATTTAACTGTTTTCATTGGCGGAGGAGAAATATACAAATTAGACAAATTTGGTCTGAAATGTAAATTAATTACTTAATTATAATTACAAAGTTATGTCAGTTAACTACTTTATTACATAGCCCTTTTTTAATTTTTTTCAATTTTTATATCATAATTTTATTGTATAACATGTTTCTTATTGTTTTGTTAAGTCTTAAATGTAAAGTTTGCTTTCTTGGAAACTTTTGGTTATACTAGATGAACTTGTTCTAAAAATGCAATTACTTACTATTATTAATTACTTTTTTTTTTTACTTGTACACTTACGTTTTTTACAAGATGTTTCTCAAGTTCAAGCACTTGCTAATTGGATCTTTGCATGTTTGGCTAAGGGAATCCCTAGTAATAGTAGGCAGGAGAGGGAGAAGAAACATGTTTACGCCGCCCAACTAGAAATGCCCTGTGGAAAACCACAGGCTGATTTTGTCTTAAAACAGATTATCTTCCTGGAAGACGCTGCTGATCCCACATGGCATTTGGGCTGCAGTGTATATTTATAGAGCAGACACTTGCACCTTTTTGGCATATATGTATGGGTCCATTATCCGTCTATCCATTCTTAAAATAGAACAAGGGTTTATTTTTAATCTTTGTGCGACAAAAATAGTCAAAGCGCAGCAGTGTGAAAGCGCACCACTTTAATACTATAATACTGTTTATTCATGGACAGTGTTTGCGTCAAGGCTGGAATACACTACACAACTTTTAAAACACTAGACATCATACACTTACTGATTTTGTAAATAGTGACAAAGGAAAGCTGGCCATCATACACTCATACACGCATGAGGATCATACACTAGCAGACTCATTCCGTCGTTCTGATCACAGCAAACTCGCTCAGAAACATGCACCTTGTTGCTAGGAAAACAATATGTGTTCTAAAATTTGCCTGAAAATATCAAAAAACGTGTAGTGTATTCCAGGCTTCAGAATGGATAATAACCACTTTGCATGTGGAAATACATTTGTTTACTAATGAAAGTATATTTCAGTTCACAGGAGTGATTACCCAAAGGCTCCAGATGTGATCTAATTGCAGTGAATGGCCTAAAAGGAAACAAAATGGCTAAAATCTGCACTGAACAATCGTACCCTTCACAAAGATCCGCCTTCACTCCTGAACCAGCTCTCGAATGCATCGAGAGAGGGGAAAGGTCAGAGGAGATGCCACACACATATATAGACAAATCAATAGTTATTCTGCTTCTAGTCTGAACACTTCTCACACTCAATGCATGTCTGATTTTAGCATTTAATTCCATATATTTAATTTGGTATATTTGTCTCATTTGCAGTGATCAGCCACCCTATGGACTAATGGGCAGGTGATTTGATCTGTTGATTTGTTTGAAATCTGAGAAAGATTTTATACATTAAAAGGTCATTTTAATAAGTTATTGTACCTTCACTTTCAGGATGTCCCAGTTCATGCTGAGGTTTGGAGGAAGATCCAATAAATGTAAAGTCGCAGAATGCAGTAATTCAGTTATGGTAACAGAAGAGTCTGAAGACATAGCAGGACAAATGGATGCATCATACGACAACAGAGAACAAGAACTGTGCAATTGGAAGTGAGTGAAAACATAAACATTTGTACAAATGTATTGCTGTCAAACAAATTTCGACATATGTATAATAGTATATATATGTTTTGTTTTTGTTTTTTAATGGAACAATTTATTGAAAGTTTAGATAAAATATATATTTTTAAAGTCTGCATATGTGACCATGAACCACAAAATCAGTCATAAGTAGCATGGGTTTATTTGTAGCAATAGCCAAAAATACATTGTATGAGTCAAAATTATCATTTTTTCTTTCATGCCAAAAATCATTAGGATATTAAGTAAAGATCATGTTTCATGAGTATATTTTGTAAATTTCCTACCATAAATATATCGAAACTTATTTTTTGATTAATAATATGCATTGCTAAGAATTTAATTTGGACAACCTTAAAGGTGATTATCTCAATATTTAGATTTTTTTGCACCCTCAGATTCCAGATTTTCAAATAGTTGTATCTCGGCCAAATAGTTGTCCTATCCTAACAAGCCATACATCAATGAAAAGCTTATTTATTCAGCTTTCAGGTGATGTATAAATCTCAATTTCAAAAAATTGACTGTTTTTGTGGTCCTTGGTCAGATATATGTTTTTTGTTAAGTATAATTTTGATACACCAAACTTCTATGACTCATGTTATGATATATTGAGAATGTGAAGCTTAGGTGGCCAAACCATGCAGAAGTGTGCAGCTGCTAATATTTATATGGTCAAAGATGAAATTCTGATAGCTTATAATGCAAATAAATGACATTTTTATAACAGTATAGCAGACTACTATCATAAAATGTATATAAATATCAGTTGTCACGCTATATTCCCGATAATATGTCTTAATTAGATGATATTTAAATGCTCTGTAGTACTTGTGGGGGCAAAATATAATGCAATGCAATACAGAGATGACTAAGAGATGTACAAATAAACATTCCTCAGAACCCTGATGTATCATATTTGATACATTTTAAAACAATTTTCCTAAAAAATTATGCATGGGTTATGCATTGAAATATTACTAACACTGTAAGTATAGTAAAAGACATGTGTGTACCACAACCTGAAAGGTGATGTTTTTACAAATATACTAAAAGGCCTTTTACTTGCTAAAAATATAGATTGTGTACAACAGGTACACAAGTTTTAATGTTGATATTGATAATTGAGAGGCCATTTGTGTATTAACTATGATGCAGTAGCAAAAATTAAGTAATGCACGATGCATTTTTGTAATATAGATCAGGGGTTTTCTGTCTTTTAGATCCCCCAAATATTATCATCCCCATGCAAGGAATCCCTATCCTAAAATGTAAAAAGACAGCTGTTTAAAGATCCAATTTACGCTGTCAAAATTAATATTATAATAGTTAATTAAAATTTAGTTTATACTTCGTATAGTACTATATTTATTATATTTATTTAAATCTTTAAAAAAAAATTAATCACATTTATTTATTTATTTTACATAGTTTTACATTATTTACAGCCTTGTTTTAATTTGTTGGTCTGCAGAAGGTGTGATCACATTCAGGCATGAATGCACAATTTCTGCCTTTCCAACAAACTAATTGTGCAGCTAATTATCAGAAATACTTGGAGAGGAAAATAATCAGCCCTAATGCAATGCCCTGATCTGTAGTGAGATTAAGTGTGTTTCTCAAGACAACAACAGTGGATGTGCTGACAGTGACCTTATAATCCCCTGCTGTCTGCTACACACATACTTTTTCCCCAGTGGTATATACTGCTTCTTACCTGCTTGAATTTAACACACTAAAAAATGCATGTCCCACATTGTGCAGGCCCACAGAATTAAAACTGCACAGAATTTAAAAATACATAATTCACAAGATCTTTACATCACTCTCCCCTTCCTTGTTCATTTATTAAATATTTAGGTTAATTTGATAATGCTTTTAGCTACCACTAAGAATGTAGTACTGTCAGCTCCATTTAACACTGTTTAACACATTTGAATCCATTTAGCAGATCCAATTTCATCCAATTGCAAATCCAATGTACATTACTTCCCTGAAAATAAGTGTGGAAAAAAATTTAGGACATTAAGCCAAAAGAAGCCATGTTTTTACCACATTTCCTATTTTATCTCTAATCAAATTAGAGGAGTAAAACCAATATCATTGTCTTTACAGTTTCAACAACAATGCGAATAACTGGCCTCTTGCGACACTGAATATGAACAACTGCAACAACACAGATGAGTATGTGAGAAAGTTAAATATTACTACATGTTGCACTGATGTACATTCTTGCTACCTGCTTAATAGCAATAATTATTTTAATGCAGCAAAAAGGATGACAGGGAAATAAAAAAAGATGATAAGAAAGAAGAACCAAAAAAGGACGAGAAGAAAGATGAAAAGAAAGAGGAGAAAAAAAGACGAGAAGAAAGACGAAAAGAAGGGTGAGAAAAAAGATGAAAAGAAAGATGAGAAAAAAGATGAGAAGAAGGATGAGAAAAAAGATGATAAAAAGAAGGAAGAGGAGAAACCGTGAGTATTTGAACTAAATGAAAAAATAATTCAATTTTGCTATACGTTCATTTGTGAACGTTTTTATTTTATTTTTTAGAAAACAGGTTTGGATCATGGATCCAGCGACAGATATGTACTATCACTGGCTAACCATTGTAGCAATGCCTGTCTTCTACAACCTAATGATGCTTGTTACCAGGTAAATTTATATATTAGATTTTTTCTATTTAAATTTTTATATTATTATATCTATTGCATTAATGCTTTTGGGATATTTTTAATATGTTGTAATGTTAGTATTCAAATAATTATGAAAATAATCAGTAATTATATTTAATTATTCATTCTAAATATTAGTTATTATTTAAATGATGGGAATGTTACAGCTAATTATCAAACAAATAAGAAAACTATATGAAGAAATATGAACACTACCAGTCAAAAGTTTTTGAACAGTAGGATTTTGTAATGTTTTTTAAAGAAGTCTCTTCTCCTCACCAAGCCTACATTTATTTGATCCAAAGTACAGTAAAAACAGTGAAATATTTTTACTATTTAAAATGACAGTTTTCTATGTGAATATATTTTAAAATGTAATTTATTCCCGTGATTTCAAAGCTGATTTTTAGCATCATTATTCCAGTCACATGATCCTTCAGAAATCATTCTAATGTGCTGATTTGATGTTCAAGAAACATTTATTGTTATGTTAAAAAAAAAGAGCAGAATTTTTCAAGTTCCTTTGATGAATAGAAAGTTCAGAAGAACAGCATTTATCAGAAATACAAATCTTTTGTAACATTTTAAATGTCTTTGTCATCGCGTTTGATCAACTTAAAGCATGCTTGTTAAATAAAAGTATGAATTTCTATAATTTCTTACCAAAAATTAAAAAAAAATGTTAAAATCAATCAATTAAAAACAATTTATTTCACATAAATGCTGATCTGTGGATCTTTCTATTCATTAAAGAATCCTAAAAAAAAGGTACTCAACTGTTAAATATAATAGATAATAATAATAATAATAATAATAATAAATGTTTCTTGAACAGCAAATGAGCATAATAGAACGATTTCTGAAAGATCATGTGACACTAAAGACTGGAGCAATGATGCTGAAAATTTAGCTTTGATCACAGGAATAAATTACATTTTATAACGTATTCAAATAGAAAACAGTCATTTTAAATAGTAAAATATTATTTCAAAATTGTACTGTTTTTGCTGTACTTTGGATCAAATAAATGCAGGCTTGGTGAGCAGAAGAGACTTCTTTAAAAAAACATTAAAAATCTTTTTTGACTGGTAGAGTATAACGAAATGTTCTGGTGTTATTTTGTGGTGACAGTGGTAATTATATCCTCTGTCTGTTTGGATTTTCTTTTTTTTATTTTAAACAGAGCCTGTTTTAATGAACTGCAGGATGATTACACCATCTTATGGATAGTTCTAGACTATTCATCCGATGCCATCTACTACATTGACACATTTGTGAGATCAAGGACAGGTGAGATTATTAGTCTCTGTATTCACTAAGTCATATTTGACTATAACAGTAAACAGTAAACTACAATCCTACAATAGCTATTGCTTTTATTGAAGAACATACAATATTAGAATACAGATCAGCACTGTGAGCACTGTACATAACAATGAAATTGTTTTGACAGGTTTCCTGGAGCAGGGCTTACTAGTGAGAGAGTCTAAGAAGCTGTGGGAACACTACAAAAAGTCACCACAATTCAGATTTGACATCTTCTCCATGATCCCGACAGACATATTAATGCTAAAAGTGGGCTACAATAATCCCGAACTAAGATTCAACCGGCTTTTCAGAATGGCTCGTCTGTTTGAGTTCTTCGACCGCACAGAAACCAGAACCAACTTCCCCAACATCTTCCGAATCAGCAATCTCGTCCTGTACATCCTTATCATCATCCACTGGAACGGCTGCATCTTTTTCGCCATCTCAAAAACGATCGGTTTTGGCTCAGACACTTGGGTTTACCCCAACATCAGCGACCCTGAATTTGGCCGTCTTGCCAGGAAATACATCTACTGCCTGTACTGGTCCACTCTCACGCTCACCACCATTGGAGAGACGCCGCCGCCTGTCCGAGACGTTGAGTATCTATTTGTCGTTTCTGATTTCCTCATCGGCGTGCTTATTTTCGCCACCATCGTCGGTAACGTCGGTGCCATGATTTCCAACATGAATGCATCCCGTGCAGAATTCCAGGCCAAGATTGACTCCATCAAGCAGTACATGCAATTCCGAAAGGTCACTAAAGATTTGGAGGCCCGTGTCGTGAAGTGGTTTGACTATCTTTGGACCGAACAGAAGACCTGCGATGAAAAGGAAGTGCTCAAGAACCTCCCAGACAAGCTCAAGGCGGAGATTGCCATCAACGTGCATCTGGAAACCCTTAGGAAGGTGCGTATCTTCCAGGACTGTGAAGCGGGTCTTCTTATTGAGCTCGTCCTTAAACTTCAACCACAGGTTTTCAGTCCAGGCGACTACATTTGCAAGAAGGGAGACATCGGGCGAGAAATGTACATTATTAAAGAAGGCAAACTAGCTGTGGTGGCGGATGATGGCGTCACGCAGTTTGTGGTGCTCGGCGACGGCGCTTACTTCGGTGAGATCAGCATCCTCGGCATCAAAGGCAGTAAAGCCGGAAACCGTAGGACTGCTAACATACGTAGCGTGGGATACTCCGATCTGTTCGCGCTTTCGAAAGATGACTTAATGGAGGCGCTAACCGAGTACCCAGAAGCCAAAATGGCGCTGGAGGAGAAAGGTAGGGCTATTCTGATGAAAGACAATCTCATTGACATGGCTGCGGCCAATGCTGGTGCAGACCCGAAGGACCTGGAGGAAAAGGTCAGCGTCCTGGAGACCAATCTAGACGTGATGCAAACCAAATTTGCTCGTCTTATGGCAGATTGGACATCCAGCCAGAACAAGATCAAACAAAGGATCGCCAACATGGAGGCCCGAGTGAAGACTCTTAGGGAGGAGGATTTGTCAGAGGTCGTGGAGGATAAGAAGGACAAATAGTTCTACACCAAAATAGACTAACTTCGCACTACGTCTCTGGATTATGATTACACATTCACCCATATAGAGGAATCTGGCATCATTTGAGAGGAATTGCTTGATCTCAAAGTAGTACAGCAGCAACATGTACTATTTATAGATGATTCAGTCAGAGACTTGGCAGTTCACAAGACTTAAACCTAATTTGTGAAGGCACGTAAACAATGACAGATCAGACCGTTTCAGCCTCGCTAATGCAGGGTTGTTTTGAATTCATTTCAGACGACAATGCACCAAGAACATCTTTCTGTTTTTGGACGTTTTGGTTTCTGGTGTTGTCGCTGTTAGGTATTGCAGTGTCTGAATATCAGGTAGTGTGATTCCTAAACTGATTTTTAGGAGGGATATTGTGCAGCTATACTCTCTGTGAGATGTCATGCTGTAAGTGGTTTTGAAGCAGCATTGGTCAAAACGCACAATATCCTTCAATTTTGTTGCAATTTTCTAATGACTTCTCAGGAATAGCTCCTAAGCTTTGTCTGCAATATCATTAAAGGAATAGTTCACCCAAAAATAAAAATGACCCCATGAATGATTCACTCTCAAGCCATCCTAGGTGTATATGACTTTTTTCTAGGGCTGCCCCCTAATAGTTGACTAACCGTTAGTTGACGGGGAGAGGCTTGGTCAACCAGAATTTTATTAGTTGATTAGTCGCAGAAAAAAAATTCCACATGAAATGACGAAGTCACGCAGTCCGTGACAGACAGATCCTTAATGGCTGATCTATGTATGCTATGTAGGCAATTAAAGGCAATTAATAAATGGGCGACTAATGCTTAAAATGAAAGACTACTAGTCGAACCAAAAAAGAAGTCTTTAGTCGAGGGCAGCCCTATTTTCTTCTTTCAGATGAATACAGTTGGCGCTATATTAAAAAAATGTTCTGGCTCTTCCAAGCTTTATAATGGTAGTGAATGGGTGTTGAGATTTTGAAGCACAAAAAAGTGCATCCATCCATCATAAAAAGTACTCCACATTGCTCCAGGGTGTTAATAAAGGCCTTCTGAAGTAAATCAATGCATTTGTGTAAAAAAATATCCATATTTAAAATTTATAAACTGTAATCTCTAGTTACCGCTAACTGTTGTGTGTGTTTACACGAGAGCGGTGTTCCAGCGGATGATGTAGTCATGTGATGAACGCGGTACAGCAATAAAGAGAGCAAAACAAAACACTGGTCAAGAATTAGAAGTACAAAAAGAAGAATGTCGAAGGATTTTGATATAAGCCCAGAGGAGACTGGTTTTCCTTTGCTGTAAACAAAACTTGGTTCTCGCAAGACTAGCATATTCTCACTGGAGCTGACACTACGCCTATATCCTTCATGAACGTGCATACGGCAGTTAGCAGAAGCTAGAGATTACAAAATTAGTTTATAAAGTGTTAAAAATGGATCCTTTTCTTACACAAACACTCCATAAGGCCTTTATTAACCCCCTGGAACACTCTTTTTATGATGGATGAATGTATTTTTTTGTGCTTCAAAAACTCAACAGCCATTCACTGCCATTATAAAGCTTGAAACAGCCAGGATATTTTTTAATATAACTAATATAACTGTATTCGTCTGAAAAAAGAAAGTCTTATATAGCTGAGATGGCTTGAGGGTTAGTAAATCAGTTTTTGGGTGAACTATCCGTTTAAGCCAGCATAAATACCAAAGCACAACATCCTGTAATGTGATAAAATGGTTTATTTTTGTTTATTTTTAATATGAGAATAACATGGAGGGCCCCCCATTTTAGTCCATCATGTTTGGTTCATGTGTGTTTTCGTTATGCTAATGAAAAAATGCATATGTGCTGGATTAAATAAAAATATTTTAGAAATTTTCCTAACATTTTGTGTCATTTGTGGATTGATTTGTTGAGAAAAAAGATCTATAAGTCATCCATACTGTGCAGTTGTTCTGTGTCTGAGCCTGTTCAGACTTGCCCTTAATGTGACAAGCAATGACTTCAGTGTGGCTCCTCCATGGGGGCCGGCAGCCCAACAATTAGACCTACCAAACATCAATGGGTGATTAAGGAGCTGTGTTGGAAATGCAAACGTTGCAGTTTCTACTCCTGAGAGGAACACAAAGAGACTGGCATGTAAAAAGAAATTGGGCATCAGCATCTAAGCATTTAAGTTCCTTTTAGTTTAGTTTTGAACTACTTACTGATTACAAAAAAAGGACACTCATTCAGTCAGACTTAATATTATAGATTTGGTTTTTTTTTTTAGAAATGTAATCTAGATGCTTGTCCAAAGTTTTGAGAGTCAATTATGGAAAGCAGCTGAGAATTATCACAATTATTATTACAAGAACAGCTTGTAATGCAAATGACATTACATGACAGTTATCAGGTGTCAACCTACCTGAACTTTGTGCAACACGGGGTGCTAATTAGGCTGCCTTTTCTCTCTCTTCCCCCAGGGACAGAAATCAAGCAGCGGTTTGCTATTGTGAGGTAAATGTGGAGGTGAGAGCAGTGCAGCAAAACTGTTGTGGATGAGAGACCATCAGACAGAATAGACTCAGGCTGACATTTGCTTGAGTGCACAGCAGGCCGTGTAAAATGAAAGCTTGTATGCTTTCTTTGCCTGTGTTTTTGAAGCCACATCACTCTCTTTCTTATAATCAGCCTCTCACTGAATCTAATGATGCAAGGATATGCTGGATTATGTTGTCATGGTGGTGCAAAAAATACAGTTGGGTCTAGAAGTAAAGTTTTTTTTTAACTTAGGAATGAACTTAATATTTTAGGAGCATTATGATGTAAAATGTATTCAAATAAAAATATACATTTTGTGCAAACTTGGAATTCATGCCAGATTGAGGACTGCTATTTTAAAGCAAGAAAAGTACAATTTTGTATTATTTTTTCAAATTAATGTTTCACCCAATATTATGCTCATCTAGTTAATCTAGTAATGAAAACATATTTATTACATTTAAAAATATATTTTTTTTATTTAACTTAGAAATAAACAAAATGTTGGGATTTTAAGAAATAATAACATTATGATGTAAAATATATAACATATATAAATATATAACATATATAAAATATGTAACATGTTTTTAAAAAATATTTTGCACAAACTTGGAATTAATGTCAAATAGAGAACTGCTGTTAATAATTAAAGATTATTAAATTGCTGTTATTAAAGTATAAAAAAGAGGCTTGCCCAAAAAGTACAAAATTGTATTCATACTGCTGTTACTTAAAAAAGATATTACTGTTATTAAAGTAAAAAAAAAAAAATAAATAAATAAAAGACTTGCCTAAAAAGTAAATTGTAAAATATTGCATTAATATTCATAAAGCAAGAAAAGTACAAATTTGTATAATCTTTCCAAATTAATGTTTCACTCAATACTATGCTATATATATATATATATAAATATAAATATTAAAACATATTTTGCACAAACATGGAATTAATGTTAAATAGAGGACTGCTGTTAATAAATAAACATGATTAAATTGCTGTTATTAAAGTTAAAAAAAGAAAGACTTGCTCAAAAAGTTCAAAATTGTATTAATATTCTAAAAGTAAAATAAGTTTTGTTTTTAACTTGGGAATAAACTGAATATTTTAGGAGCATTATGATGGAAAATGTATTCAAATAAAAAAATATATTTTGGACAAACCTGAAATTAACAACACAAAATTAAACAAAAAAACAACCTGTGAATTAAATGAATATTAATTAAAAAAAATATTATTTTATTACTGTTACTGTTATTAAAGTAAAAAAAAAAGACATGCTCAAAAAGTACAAAATTGTATTAATTCTTCCAAATTAAGGTTTCACCTCTATTATGATCATATAATTTGTAATGTATATTTATACATCTATGAATTGCATTTAAAATGATTTTTCCCAAAAAATTTTCATCAAATTATACATTATTAATTATATACAAAAATATAATAATAAAGGAAATGGGTTTAGATACAAAATATTTAATAGAACTCATGGAAAAGGGAAGATCCCATACAAATACAGACCATGAAATAGGTTTATGAAGGTTCAGTTGCTGAGTTTCATGTGTCAGACATTTAATGCCATCTGGTGGCTTGTCGCTGTATTTTGCTAAAGTCTGCAGGTTTATCTGCGCTGGCACTGCATTTCACTGTCCATTGCATTGTTCTAGTTGTGCATACTAACAAAATATAAATACACTACACTTAGTTATTTAGGAATTACTGAAGCATAAAGCCACACATAAACCTAGCAGAGAGAGAGATAAAAATGCTATTTACTGTCACACCTGACTCTGCCTGTAGATTTCAATTCTTTTAATCTTCTCAGCACTTTCGGTCCCAATCTGTTGCTCTGTGTTGACGCCAACGGCTGCTCACGTGTGTTTCTGAGATCAAAAGAGAGGAAGAAATTTTATCTCACGTTATATTCACCTCACAACCCGAACAACAAAGCAAATAATGTGGTGTCTTTATGACCAGATGGTGGAATCAACTTCCCCAACAACTGCAGAACAGACATAAAACTGCCCTTTTGTTTTATGAATTGTTGTTTTATAGTTTAGATTATAGATAATGTAAAATTAGATGTGATGGTTCTCACCTCGTGGTTGTTTCTGCAGAAGCGACTGTTGCAACTGGAGTTCTGAGATTTGCAGACAAAAAGATTAAGTTTATGTTTCTGTTCATTTTTTATTCTAGTCAATTAGCAAGTCTCAATTTGATTTGATTTGATAACCCATTGTACCAACCCGCTGTCTTCATCTCCATCCTCTTTAATAGATGTAGCTGAAGATCTCTCAGACAGGCCGAACTCTGCCTCGACCATCTCAGGAGTGAGACGGAGATCTGAGCTTTCAGACCTGCCAGAGAAATCAAACCACCATGAATCTGTAAATGCTGTGACAAACAATCAAAGACAGAGTGTGTATCGAAGCTGGCAGCTAATCTGTATTTACACTCCAGCTTGAATCTCGTCTCTGATGCTGTCGGGCAGATCCTTAAGCGCTGGAGGAGCCTCCGCAGGCAGCAGGACCACATCGAACGGGTCAGACCTATACAGAAAAAGAGTTTTGCTTGAGACGAGAGTTAGACTTGTTTTACTGCATGTGTAAATAAAAGGTTCTGCATGTGCAGTACTTACATGCATGGGGCGCACTCGCTCGTTATAGTCGAAATATTAGATAAAGTGCTCAAGGCCACAGATGGAAACTTCTTCCATGTCATAATCCCTTTGATTATATCCTGCATTTGATATTTTTAAGCAAATGTTTAGAGTGTTTACAATTTTTTATGTTAATAACATTAATGGAATATTATCCACCTTATTCTTCAACAGGGAAGTAAGCCTATGGGCGAGACTTACAGTTCATTAGCACTATAGGGAAATAAGAAAACAAATAACAACACGCAGTAAACGGTAAAACTGTGCGCACTACACACCAGTGTGTTCCTAATTAGGATAGTACATTAAAATAATATGGTAAAACACACCAATTTGCAATATCAAGTAGCAAAACATGCTGTTTTGTACAACTAAAAATAGCTGGATGCAAATGAGACCAGACGCCAAACCCATTTAATTTACAAATGGCCCACTCTTACTGGAAAAATAAGGTGAATAAAACAAATAATTCCAGTTCTGAATGCTAACTGTTTCAGACAGTAATATGCAATTTAGTAGCAGTTATGATATAAAACTTAATTTTGAAGCCACATTAATAGACTGCACATTGCAATGTGCACTTTCTGTAAACTCTCAACAAACCTTTCTATCCAGAATTTTTTTCTGTGTTGGAGGGACATGCACACCCACGACATTGCCTTTAGGGACGGTGTATCGTGGCAGTGGACACAAATGAAAGTCCAGGTCACACTCCAGGTAAAGCGGAGCTCCTTTGAAGGCATAAACATGTGGTGCAGGATTCTAAATTGAAATAAAAAGATAACATTAATTCATTACGACTGGGCCATTTTTAAACATGTCTTGAGTAAACTAATAATTCAAAATGTACAGGCTATATATTTATTGTTCTGTTATTTGTAACCCTGGACTGCAAAAACCAGTCATAAGTGGCACGGGTATATTCGTAGCAATAGCCAACAATGCATTGTATGGGTCGAAATTATCGATTTTTTTAAAGATCATGTTCCATGAAGATACTTTGTAAATTTTCTACCGTGATACTACATCTCAAATGTTGAACTGAAACTTTTTGCCAATGTTCAAATGAAATCAACATCTTTAGATATTTTGTAAATTTTCTACTGTAAATATATCAAAAATTAACTTTTGATTAGCAATTTGCTGAGCTAAGAACCTTTTCTGGACAACTTTAAAGGTGATTTTCTCAATATTTAGATTTTTTTACATCCAAATTTTTAAATAGTTGTGTCTCACCCAAATATTGTCCTATCCTAACAAACCATACATCAAGGTAGCTAAAAATAAGATAAAAAGCTTATTTCAGATTATGTATAAATTGGACGGGTTTAAAAATGGACTATGTATAATGTATATGTATAAATCTCAATTTAAAAAAAAAAAATTACCCTTATGACTGTTGTTGTGGTCCTTGGTCACATTTAGTATCATTAACACATTACAATTTCAGCCATTTTTATTACAATTTTTAATTAGCTTTTATTTTTCTGTTTTAATTTTAACTTTTACATTTTTGTAATTTTTGTTTACTTTTATATTTCGGTTTTAGTTTAATTTATTTTAGTATTTCAAGATAAACTAAACAAGGAATGAGAAAATGAAATGCCTTGGCAACTAGCTTAAACAAATAAATAAATGTTTCCAGTAACATTTTTTAAATAGTTTTATTTTTAATTTTAATTAACTACAATAACTCTGCTTTGTTTATAGTATAGGCATGATCATAAGTGACTCAAAAAAAACTTACGAAGATCCGGAGAGGGTGGGCACTGGGTGGTCTGAGGAATGCTTCAGGTGCACTAAAAGTAAGTGTGGGACCTAAATCCTGGTCTGATCCATCATCTTCCTCTTGTTTCTTATCTTCTTCATCTTCACTGAGATCTACAGCTGTACATGTCACCACAGGCAACAGCTCATCCTATAAAAACACAATTATTAGATTTGTTTTCAGACTTATTTTTAATGCAAACTTTGAATTAAAAAACAAACAAACAAACAAACAAACAAACAAATCTTTAATGGCTAAAAGCAACCCAGATGAATGTTTACCTGTGCTCCAGTGCGTAACGTCCTACACAGGTCAGGAGGAATGAATGTTTCTGCTGCATCATAGACAGATAATGGCTGATAACCCATCAGTTTGTAACGCTGGGGGACCTTAAGAAAAGATGTGAAATTCTCATTCTAAATAATATTTCACAACAGCCTGAAACATTAATAAATGTAGTTGACATTAACCTAAATAAATAAAAATCTGTTCTGTTGGTTTCTGTTAATGTTTTTAAGGGACCTCTAGCAAAAATAAATATATATATATATATATATATATTGTCTGAATTATGCTTTTAAATATTATTAAAACAATACTACTATACCACACTCAGCATCATTTTGGATTATTACTGGGTTTCATGTAGCACTTCCTGTTTTTTTCTTTGTGGCTTGCCACTCGACCATACACACACGTAAGAAAATGTCTCACGTAATTCCCGCAAATTAAGACATTTTGCAAAACCACATCGGACATTTCAAGCCAAAGGCTAGCACTTACAGTAATTCAAAAAAAATTAGGAAAAAAATATAACAAAAAAATTCCCTATCAGAGGGTGAAGGACTGGGGAAAAGCACTTTCTTCCCATACCTTTAGACTGAATAATGGAATCATGCGTTTCATATCCGCTTCAGGCATTCTCACAGCAACATGCCCCAATGCATTCACAGCCTGAAAACCACAACACAATTTCATCCTCAGTGCCACAAAATATGTTGTGATATTACACATCTCAAATAGTGAACTGAAACTTTTTGGCAATGATCAAAGAAAATTAACATCTTTAAGAGACACTGACTATTTACAGTAGCTGAAAACAGTTTTGTTGTAAAATTACAATTATAATGTGTGTCAAAAGCTCTGCACAAAAACAATATGCAGTCTCTTACAAGTTCATCAGGTTGGTCATCAGGTGTAAATGTAGTGAAAGTGAAGGGAAGAAGTTTTTCTGGTGTCAGCGTAAAAAGACATGGCTTCTCATCCCCATCTACAACAAAAAACAAAAAAAATATTATATAATAAATATTTTTATATTATATATATTTAAAATAACTGCTTTCTATTTATTGTGATCAAAGCTAAATTTTTTGCATCATTAATCCAGTCTTCGGTGTCACATGATCCTTCAGAAATCATTCTTATATTCTGATTCTGATTTATTATTATTATTATTATTATCAATATTTAAAACAGCTGAGTACATTTTTTCAGGATTCTTTGATCAATAGAAAGATCAGCATTTATCTGAAATAAAAAGCTTTTGTAACATTATACACTATACTATTTAAAAGCTTGGAGTCAGTATAATACTTTTATTTACCGAGGATGCTTTAAATTGATCAAAAGTGATGACGAGGACATTTATAATGTTACAAAAACATGTCTATTTCAGATAAATGCTGTTCTTCAGAACTTTTTTTTTCAGAAAAAATTCTAAATGTTTTCAATATAATAATAATAATTATTGTTTTTTGAGCAGCAAATCAGAATATTAAAATGATTTCTGAAGGATCATGTGACTGGAGTAATGATACCTAAAAGTTCAGCTTTGAAATCACAGGAATAAATTACATTTTAAAATATATGTGTGTATGTATATATACACTACCGTTCAAAAGTTTGGGGTCAGTACATTTTTATTGTTTTTTTTTTTTTTTTTTTTTTTTTTTTTTTAAGAAATTAATACTTTTATTCACCAAGGATGTATTAACTTAATAATTAAAAGTTTATTAAAAGTTAATAATAAATAATTTACATTGTTATAAAATCTTTATATTTTGAATAAACACTGTACTCTTTAAACTTGTTATTCATGAAAGAATCCTGAAAAAAAAAAAAAATCACAGGTTCCAAAAAATATTTGGCAGCACAACTGTTGATATTATCCAACATTGATCATTCTAATAATTTCTGAAGGATCATGTGACACTTAAGACTGGAGTAACAGCTGATAAAAATTCAGCTTTTCATCACAGGAATAAATTCTATTTTAAAGTATGTTAAAATAAAAAAACATTATTTTATATTGTAAAAACATTTTGCAATATTACTGTTTTTTTTCTATATTTTTAATCAAATAAATGCAGCCTTGATGAGCATAAGAGACTTCTTTAAAGACTATTACAAGTCTTACTGACCCTAAACTTTTGAACGGTAGTGTATATGTATACATATATATATATATATATATATATATATATATATATATATACGATATGGCTAGTTAAACAATGTAATAACAACAAAAACTAGGCTTTCTATTTTAATATATTTTAAAATGTAATTTATTTGTGTGATGGCTGAATTTTCAGCAGCTATTACTCCAGTCTTCAGAAATCTTTCTAATGTGCTGATTTGGTGCTAAAGAAACATTTCTTCTTATTATCAGTGTTGAAAATAATTATGTGAAAGCCATGATTTTATTAGAATTGTTTGATGAATAGAAACTTTAAGAACAGCATTTATTTGAAATAGGTAAAAGTCATTATTTTCACTGTGGATCAATTTAATGTGTAACGGTTTAACTGCACAATTAAGTACTACACAGTTCACAGTCTTTGTAGCATGTTTCAGCAATGCATTTCTAACATTTATAATGTGTTTAGAAACAATTTTTAGAATTGACTTTACACAGACTTTAAAACAAAAATATCCAGACTCACCTGATTCTTTGTCTCCCTGCAGATTTCTGGTTTTGCGAACGAGTTCTCTCAGTGACACCAGTCTCTTGTTCATACGACATTGAAGAACAACCTCAATTAAACAAAACACAGTGTAACATTATTATACTTGTTAGTACAGTCAAGCATTTCATTTACAAGCACTGATGATCAGCACAGCGAGTGGTAAACAAGCGTCGTAGTAATGTGTTAAATAATAGTTTAATGACATTCTAATTAAATTACATTAAGAAGGCAAAGGCTGAGTTATGTTACCTTTCGAGCAGCCTGCTGGAAGAATCTGAGCGCTCTCTGTCTGACCTCCAGCTGGCCCGTGCCATAGCTGCTGAAAACAGCAGTGCATTCTGGGAGCTACAACATAAAGTCTAAAAGTTATGCATTTTAAGATGCTAATGCTTACAATCAAACAGTACTGTATGTGCAGTATCAAGATGCAGTTTCATGATCTGAGCTTATCGTACTTTCTTGCTACCTACTCAAAACTACTTATTTTCCCACCATCAGTGAAGTACATACTTGCAATAAGTATGCAAACTGGAACAAAGACAAGCTAGAAACATCAACAGATGTCAATAAGATGGTAATATATTTAAATATTTCAGTGTCACACGTTAACATACCTGTCCAACATGTCGCAAAACTCGTCGTGAGGAAAGTTTAGTTGATCTTGAAGAGGCCACTGATTCACCACTGTATTTCAGCTGAAACATAAAAATCATGAGGATTCAGTGGAAAATGACACAGAATGTTAAATATGTATCAAACCGTACACTGGCTTACTTTGTATGCAGCAAGAGCCTCATCTTGCTCCTTCAAAATTTTAAGTTTCTGTTCTGTTGAACATGGGTCATCACCCAGATCAACTTGCCTAAGGATAAAACACACCAATCTTAAGGGTTTTTGAGTTCACTATATAATACTGTTTGTAAGCTCAGAATATCTATATGTAATATAAATCACATGAAACAACACACCATCGGACATGATTGGCTTTCTGCTCTATTTGTTGGACCTTCCTTAAAAATGCAGCTTCTTTCATCTCTCTGGTCTGGTCCGCAACCTTGGTATAAGACATGACTTCAAGAACAACAAAAACACACAGGTATCTTGTATTAAATAACTGTGATTTGTGGTCACATCGATTTATATTTGATTACAAATTCAATCCAAATCTGGGCATGTATGGTTTAAAAATCAGATTAAATTGTTAAAATTGGATTTCTGTGTTTCGGCCATAACAGTCAGTCTATAATTCAAGGTTTTTGTTGTTCAGGTTATATAACATACTGTATTTTTTATAAATCATACAGATAAGAAATGCTGCTGAGAGTCGGGTAAAAAAGATTGTTTTTTTAAAGCTCTACTACTGTCATCAGATTTGAGTAGAATTACATCCAGAGTGATGACACTGATGAGGGCAGCACAAAATAAAGTGGTGCGTATGAGCTAGAGAATGGCCTTAGAAGTCAAGAAAAGCACCACTGTAAAAGGCCATTTTCAGGTTGGGTAACTTGCAAAAGGGGCATGTAATTGGAAAACTATAAAATGGGGTGTTGTTTATTATTATCTAAGCTCTTCTCTGCTGAAAGGACCAGATTAGATCAGCAGAAATTTCCATGCTGGTCTGGGCAAGTTTTTGCTTTTTAGTGCAGGTTTGATGCTGGTGGACCACCATAACTCTTTGTCTCTTTGAAGCTATATGACTAATGCCAGTTAAAAACCTGGTGAAGAAATCAGTATTCCAACACGCAGATAAGGCAGCCTTTGCCAAACTTTAATTTCCTGGGTTTTAGCTCTTAACATGCACCTCAGAGGCCCTCTGGATGAGAAATGATGTTCTTACCCTCCCGGAGGTCCTTGTATCTCATTTTGTCTTGTGGCTGGAGAAGCATTTTAACCAGTCCTGCATGAGTGGTGACATCTGTGGTGGAAACCTGCAGTTGAGGATCAGATCTGGTCTTTTTCTTGCTGCCCTATAAGAGTAAAAATAGAAAAATGTGAGCATATGCATGATGAATCACTATGTGATTGCTACATGCTTTAATTTTTCTATGTACAAACATTACTATCATTAGCATTACCAACACTCATAATTTCATTATATATTTTTTTAATCTGATAGAACTGTAATACAGAAATTGCAATGCAGAAATTACTACCACAGCTAAAAGCTTTGCTGGCTTATAAGCGTAATTCTGTGTATGTGTTTCCCACATTTGATGGCTGATGGGGGAAGGTGGTCAATTCAAATTCAATTCCGGAAGCTCGGTGCAAACAATAGAATTAAATTTAAAATTTCAGTCTCACACAAACCTCTCAGCAACTGCTTTCTAATGGGCCAAAATGAAATTGACCTCAGCTAATTCAAATTCCTGCATCTGTGCAGCTTAAAACTTTTCAGACGCTGTTGAAAAAACAGCACGACTGTGTTTTCTGGTTTGGATGCTGGTCGTTTTGCTCAGCTAGAAATACCAATATTTTTGCTGGCAAACAGCATGCCTTGGCTTGTCCTCCAGCTAGAGCAGTACCAACCCATCACTAAAATACACAGTGATTGAAGCTGATCTTTATAAAAAATTAAAGTAATAGAAGTTTCAGAATACCTTCTCCAAGGGGGGAGTCGTTTTAAGCTTATGATGGGAAGTAACAGCTGGAGATTTTCCATCAGAAGTCTTCCGTTCTTCACCAAACTTATTCTCATCCTCGCCACTTCCATCAGGTTTACTATGGCACAGAGAAAACAAATGTCATTAGTGTTTGTGAAATAGCATCTGAACTCAGACAGTTACACTACATTTTACATTAAAGGCATAGTTCACCCAAAAATGAAAAAACCCTAATATCTTTCCAAACCCGTAAGACCTTCGTTCATCTTCGGAACACAAATTAGGATATTTTTGATGAAACCTGCAAGCTTTCTGACCCTAAACAGCAACGCAACTCCCAGAAATAGTCAACGTGACATCAGTGGTTCAGCCTTAAGACACATGGACTATTTGAAAAAAGGTCTTTACTACCTTTCTGGGCCTTGAATGTGGTAGTTGCATTGCTGTCAATGCAGGGTCAGAAAGCTCTCAGAATTGATCAAAAATATCTTCATTTGTGTTCCGAAGATGAAGGTCTTACAGGTTTAGAATGACATGAGAGTGAGTAATTAATGACAGAATTTTCATTTTTGGGTGAACTATCACTTTAAGGATGTTGCTATGTGGTTGCTAAATTGCTAGTGTTTTTAAAATATTGCATTGCTATTGCACTGCAACCTTAAACTTTTTTTCTGTGTACTACCTGAGCAGCAGGTATGGAGACGAGGAACCTGTCACTGTAAAAATGACAGGTTTAGAGTTGAACTGAGAGATGACCAGTTGCAGTGTGATGTCAGCTGTACCATATCGCAGAGGTGTAAACATCACCTTTAACGCTGTCTTTCCATTTGCTGGAATAATCCCTGATTAACACAAGTACAATATGTAAAATGTACTGTTATATCAATATTTATGCATTTATATTGGTTCTCATTGCACGTTGACAGTAGATATGTCAAATGTCATGGAATCTGGTTACCTGACAGTGGTTTCACAGTGAAAGCCCTATGGGGCTGAAGACAGTGCACTTGAAATTCGAAGTCTATTGGACAACTGCAGCTAAGTGGAATCACATGACTGGTACTATAAAAGCAAAAGAATGTCATATATTTTCACATTTTACTTTACATATCAACATAAGGAAAAATAACTAAACATTTCTTTCTTTATCATGTCATTCTCATCTTATTTATTATTTGTAGATTCATATCAGAGGTTGCACTAGACTTTAACATTGTCCAAAAGGGTTGTAAATATTCCGTCAAAATCTATTATTACCCGTCATTAATTCACATTTCCATTTTAATCATGAACCTACAGGACGACAGCGCAGTGTTTCTGTCAATGACAAACAATTTTTGGTTAACACGACCTCTGATTCATAGACACTACCATTTAAAATTCAAGGTGAGTGATTTTTTTAATGTTTTTGAAAAAAGTCCCTTACGCTCACCAAGGCTGCATTGTAATATAGTGAAATAATATTAGAATTCAAAATAACTACTTTCAGTTTCATTTATTTTAAAATGTAATTTATTCCTGTGATGGCAATGCTGAATTTTCAGTCATTAATAATCATTGCATACCTCTGCCCAAGTGGCACTGGGGGAAGACTGATGTGAGATGGGATGTGAAGATCACTGATAACAGGATATGCATGAACAGGAACCACTAAGTTCTCCTCTCCCTGAAAACAACACGAACACAGACACATTACAGCCTTCCTAATTCCTGTCAGAATTTGCATTTCCAGACATCAGACAAAAACACGTTCTCACCTTGCAGTGAATCCTGATGTTATCAGAAAAGTAACGCCACTCGTCTGGCTGAAAGTGCACTGTAACAGTGTAAGCCAGACCGGGAACCAGTCGGCACTGCGTTTAAAACAGGAACACCTTAACAGTCCTAAAGTGCCCTTTATATTCTTTATGATAAATATAATGTATTTATATAAAAATATATATGTGACCCTGGACCACAAAACCAGTCATAAGTGTCAGTTTTTCAAAATTGAGCTTTATACATCATCTGAAAGCTGAATAAATAAGCTTTCCATTGATGTATGGTTTGTTAGGATAGGAAAATATTTGGCTGAGATAGAACTATTTTAGTATATGGAATTTGAGGGTGCAAAAAATTCAAAATATTGAGAAAATGGTCTTTAAAGTTTTCCAAATTAAGTTCTTTGCAATGCATATTACTAATCAAAAATTAAGTTTTGATATATTTACAGTAGGAAATGTACAAAATATCTTCATGGAACATGATCTTTACTTAATTTCCTAATGATTTTTGGCATAAAAGAAAAATCTATAATTTTGACCCATACAATGTATTTTTGGCTATTGCTACAAATAAACCCCAGCGACTTAAGACTGGTTTTGTGGGCCAGGGTCACATATATATATATATATCGCTTAAACATTTTTGACGTTTTATTCAATTCACTTCTGCTGTTTGAGTTCTGAAACTAAATTAATCAGGAATATTATATACATTTATTTTAAAGTACTACTGTAAATGTGATATTTGCAAGCAGGTTGATGGTTACCTTTTTGGTGTACTTAATTTGGAAAGGGTTTGTCAAAGGGGGTAAAATGTGGACACTTAGCACGTCCGAGGAGAGATTGACAAGTTTCTTGGGAAAAAAAACACAACAACAATAACAGCTTTTATCATTACGTCATACTTCCTCCCATATTCTTCCCCTTCTGTAATGTCTCTTTCGGTTACAATTCATGAAATGTTTCCCTCCGACCGCAGAGTACTATCAGAGGAAATTTGGCCATGTGTTTCAACAAATGGAGTCTCCAGTGAAACCTTTAGCAACTGTATAAAGAATCTTTTGTTCACATTGGTCACAAGTCATACTGACCATTGTGTGAGCCATATAAACATTCCACAAAACTTTTCACACCGAAAATGAACTCTATTTCTCCTTAGCAAGAAGTGAAAAACCAACCAGATTCTTTCTGTAATCCTTTCCTACTTCAAAGCCACTGAAATGCAGTTCTGATGGTTCGGCCTGAACTACACCATTACTCTTCAGTTTGGCAAACACTCCTAAAAGAAAACATTTAAAGACAAATTGGACATCAATTTGAAATATCAAAAGTCTATCAGACCAGTACTGTTGGTGGCCTGTTAGAAAGCTACAGGCCTACTGTTTAATAAATAAACATTAGAAAAATGGTCTTACTAGTTTCCAGAAGGTGATGGGGGACATTTCCACTCTTTCTGGTGTCCTCCAACAGCTGGCTGAGAGGAAGCAGGTTTTTCTTCTTTACACTCCTGGAGAAGGTCTCAGGAGCAGAATGAACCACCTCCATGCCAGCTGGATTTTGCAGAGATTCTTGATCATAACAAATAACCTGTGAGCAGATATAGTTGACATGCCATTCAAGCAGTATCCTTCAGTGTGACATTCAATATTTTTGTACTCTTGTAAACAACATTTGCAATTTCTTTTATAATTATTATTAATGCAAGTTTAATGTGCTTACTGAAAGACTACATGGAATATTTTTACTTTATGCATTCACATACACTTTAACCTTAAGTCTTGTTTAATAGGCATAATGTCAACGTTATTTTTATGTTAAAATAATGTTATTTGCCTCTCAAATGCACTTTTTTATCATTTTATAGTTTTGTAGATATGTGTAATATGAATAAAATTCCCTTCTCTCCTGCTTAACTTCACAGCTTTAACATGTACAAGTGTAATTATTCATATTAGAGCAAATAACCGGGGACATTATCCATTAACGGTTTGTTTTTTAAACGTACCGGAAGTCAGAGGTTGATGATATCTATGGATGATACTGTAAACCACGTAACATCGCCATTAAACGAAGAGTTTTATTTGAAATACTTTGGTTTAGGTGTCCTTTTAGTTGTTCATTAAATTGTACCTGAATCAAAACGTTAAAAACTTACTAGAACTTTAAAAACTTACTAGAAACTCAAAGAACGTACCTACTGATTCTCCATTGAAGTCACGTCAACAATCCCGTCACCATGACAACAAAAGACGCTAAGCTTACAAAGAGCAAAAAGGTCCAACTATTTTTTTTTTTTTACCGTCTAGAAATGCATTTAGAAGTAATAAATATATACGTGCATATACTTTTTGTGAAACCAACAAATTATGACAATATTTTTATAGACTTGATAAATGCAATTGATAAATGTATTTAATTATTCACCTCTTTGCTGTTTGAGTTCTAAAACCAAAATAATAGAAAATATTATATACATTTTTGTAAAGTATATCTTTTAAAGCGGGTTGAGGTTTTGTACCTTCTTTATATATTTGAAATAAAATAAAATAAAATAAAAGTTTCCCCCCAATAAAATCGTTTTTCATATTAAAGATGGCTAAATATTTTATAGACCTAATTAATTGTATCAAAATAATTAATATGTCAATTTAACGATTACAGAAGCATGTGTGAAGCAGTTAAATTAATTCGGCCAACTGAGAAGTATAATTTAACTCAGCAATTGAAATCAGAGAAATTCAGCTCTTCTTTATTATGATCAATTCACTATTTTACATCAACAATACAACCATTTATAGACATACAATGATATAATTTTCTCAAAAAGTGCATTCAGTTATTAGCATACGTAAACAATGCGACATATTACACTGCATAGTTTTTATACTTGCTACAGAAAATAAGAAGATTCTTAATAAAATCAGCTTGTTGGTGAGTTCAGCAAACACATCCAGTGTGTTTCAGCTCAGAGCTTGTGCCTGCTACATTGTAGTAAGAAGACTGAGAGCTAGTGAAGCAGGGCTGGTTTAAATGAGTAAATAGCGAGTTTTTTAAGCATAACGGGTAGAGGTGGTTAGGGTAAAAAGCAGGTGCAGGTTGCGTGTGCATCAGGAGTTTGTAGTCCTCTTCCACCTCTTGAATTGGGGCGAGAACAGTTTCCAACCCAGAGTCCTTGTCCTCTGATATCTTGACTTTCTCACTGAGCTCTTCATATAGACGGTCCTCAGATATGGCACTGATTTTATCATGCTGTTCTTTCTGGTGTGCAGAATGTTGGGTTGTCTCAGTATTCCAAAATGTCGGTACGAATAAATTCTAGAAAGAAATATATGGTAAATATATGGTTTATAAACAATTTAACAATTTCAGTAATGGAAACAGCTGAAATAAATATAAAAATTAGATGGAAACTTGTCTAGAAACAATTGCTAGAAAATTTTACAAACAAATCACAAAAAAATGTCTAATAATTAATTGAATTAAAAGTGAAATTTAGAAAACCTAAAATGGTATTTTCTTTTAAAATGCACTCTGATAATCTGTTTTTATTTACAGCTTTGAAAAATATGTATTTTTTACAGTGTAGAAGCAACTTTCACTCAAAAATTACTAGTAAATTTCACAAATATTTACAAAGAAACATCAGGGTAATACACTGAATTAAATGTGAAATTTTGAAGAAAATGTACATAATGTACATAATTTACTTCAAAAATATTTAGTATAGACAAAAGTTTTAAGTTGAAGTACTAAAATGTATGGAAGCCAATTTTTATGCCATTGAAAAAAGATATAAAAAAAGGTCATTGCAACTTTTTATCTTACAATTCAGTTTTTTTTTCTCAGAATTGCGTTAAACAGACTTGCAATTCGGAGAAATAAAGTTGGAATTGTGAGATAAACATTTTTTTTCCTTCAAAACTGCAACTGTGAGTTTATAAAAAGAAATTGTGTGAAAAAGTCAGAATTGTGAGATAAAAACTTGCAATTGCAAGTTATAAAGTCCAGTTTTGAGGAAAAAAAAAAGGCCGATATGTTTTCAGGATTGTGAGTTTATATCTTTATATCTTGCAATTGTGAGAAAAAAAAAGTCAGAATTGTAATGTTTAAATGAAAACGGTCTTCCATAAAAATGACTAAAATCTGAATAAAAAATAAATTACAGCTGAACAATAATATTTTAAAAAATAATAAAAATAATAAAAAATGACAAAAGTACATAAAATTACTAGGACAAGCTAGAATCAAAACTGAAAATATAAAAATAAAAAAATAATTCAAAATATTAATAAATCCCATTCAAAATAACATTCTTTATAAATAGCACATTTTTAAGGTCAGATAAAGAAAAGTTGTGTATATTACACATATAATGCGTAGTGGAATCACATAAGACATATACCTTGAGAAGTTCTGGTAATTTGGTTTTAGGGTACAGAAATCTGTACACTTTATAGATCAGCCAGGCAGCCAGGATTGTCAGAGGAAGAAGGATGACAACAGCAATCACACAGCTGATGGCCACTAATGTAAACACACACAGAGAGAAAGATTAAAAAAAAAAAAAAAGAAAGAAAGAAATCTGTATTGTTTAATCTGCTGTCTTGAATGAATGCATATTTTGCACATTTGACGCAATACATTTGACTGAAGGCATAATGTGTTGAAAGAAATAATATTTGAAACCACAATATTACCTAATATTAATTACTTCATACTTATTCTGTTTTATTCTTATTGAATAGATGATTATATGATAATTGCTTAGTTGATTTATTGCAGGGCTGCCTGAAATATTTTGAGTCACAGGTAAAGACACACTTACCAGGTGTGTTGGTCACACATACGGCAGTACTGAACTGTTTGACATTTCCGTAGCCTTTGGGAACCACCATAGCCTGAGCACAATATCTGCTCCAGGCATGCAGTCCTTTAATATTCAGTTTAACATCTTCACTGTCATCAGTAACCATCTTCTCCACTGCCTGCAGGGACAAAGTTCATCGTCTGATTATTTGAAGATAAGTATTAAATATTTATTCATTTGTTTGTCGTTCTACACCAGATCTTTTTGACATTTTATACTAGATCAAATATTCATACTTCACAGCAAGGTATATAGTTTATTCTCACATTTAAAGGCTCACTTTGAATTTGTGAATAAAACCAGCAAATAAACTAATTTCTTTTCATTATATACAATGAATCCGTGTAAACAAAATGTATTTCCAACTGAAACGGAACATTGAACAGAGGGCAGGTTTTATTTTAGGGCTCCTTCTCGCCGTTGCTCACGGTTGGAGAGGCGTGGTTTCAGCCAAGACGTCAAGCTGACGTCATCAGAGAAGGAAGCAGATGTTCAGATTCCAAAGTGGAAGCAGATGTTCAGATTTTGATTACAGATTACCAAGACAATTTTTTTGTAGTGGATTAATTTGCACAAATTAATTGTTCTCCTCAAGACTAGCAAAGTGCGCTAACAAAGTAAATAAAGTAAATTTTGATTTCATGAGGACTTTAAATGTGTCCTATGTTTGTCACATCACCGAAAAATGTGTTGTTATCCACCCAGTCAAATTTTATTGATAAAAACCCCCGCCAAGGGGGCGTGTCTATTGTCAGTGCTACAACCTGAATGGATGACTGAGCTGTATTGTAAATTATTGCAAGCAGGTAATATGCATTTATGTGATGAAGGCATAGCTTAGGCAGTAGTAGTGTAACTAACGATAATGACAGTAACTCACGGTTTCTAACGTTATTTTTTTTTTTTTAAGATTTCTTTTTTTAACTCACGGTTTCTAACGTTATTTATTTTATTTTTTTTAAGATTTCTCTTGCCTTTTTTAGCCTTTATTGTGACAGGACAGATCAGTATGGACAGGAAGCAAAGTGGGAGAGAGACAGGGGGTGGGATCAGGAAAGGTCCTCGAGTTGGGATCTGAACACGGGACGCCCGTAGTGCAACAGCGCTGACAACGGTTTCTAACGTTTATAATTGCCTTTACACGGACATTAACCTGCATATGAACAGATGTGTATAATAAAGATGTCTGAGGATTCAAAGCTTCTAAAAAAATGGAACTGGCAAAAATGTGAAGCATTATATACCTCCTCTTCAAAGCCTTCGGTCCAATATCTGATGATGTAGGACGTTTGTGAAAAAAGGCTGGAAAGTTTGCCCACTTTCAGCACTGGAGGTTGGATGTGCACATCCAAGGTATTATTTTGGATGACAAGATGCACAGTAGGGGGTCCTATGATAGCTACATTGGAGTAAAGTAGTTCATGTAAGTATTATTTATGAATATTATACTGAATTAACAACACAGTAGAGGCTATAGTGCAAACTAAGAGCTGATTCACACTTACTGTGCTTAAATGGTGAAAATTCAGTTGTATTAACCCATTTAGAGAACAGCCCCCGATCTTCTGCCCGCACTTGAAAAATGTAACTCCCAAATACAATTGGCAGTTTTCCTACATCACATTTCAGCTCTGTGGTGTTCACACAGATGGAAATGACATCACTTTTCAAGCTACAAGGACAGGAGGACAAACACAACAGGGCACAATATTTACACAAGTGTGTAAGGCAAACATTTTATTCATGCAAGTAGAATAGGCCTATTCTTTTTAGCTTCTGCAAAAACTTAGAAGTATCAGATTCCAGCAGAAGTTCAGTGCATTGTTTTCTAGCTGATCAAACACACTGTGATGGGTATATTACATAATAGCATGCATGCATTTGTTGCTAGTTTTGTTTTTTCTTCCATATTGGATTATTTAAGATGTATTTTGAGTGTACTTACACATATCTTACGGTGTATGTCACATTACTCATGGGATCGTGTGGAGATCTCCATTTGACAACTGTAGCCATATTGATGGAGGTCACCTTCACATTCTTGGGTGCAGCCAGTTTTTTTTCTAAAGTAAAACAATAGGACACAGCTTTTAACATCTGATAATGCATTTTTTAAGAATTATGTAAAATATAAAGTGGCTCCAGAAAGTATTTGAATTAAGTGTAAAGTAATATGAGAGTCCACACAGCTGATAAAACATCACCAATAATCCACAAGTAATCCACACAACTCCAGTCCATCAATCAGCACTAAATTTCTTCACGTTTGTTCTGATCAAGAAACAAACTAATCATCTTGTATGACCTGAGGGTGAATACTTTTCAGCTAACTGATCTGTGCCAGTCATGGTGGATCATGTCAAATACATGTAAATACATGTATCTTTGTGCAACGTATACACTTCGTGCAGCATATGCATTTCCTCTCAGCCACCCACCAGTGAGCCGTGACCCAGTTTAAAACCCACTGAACTAAATAACATTTCTGAAGAACAGACATCTTCAGACAAGTGATGCAAACAAATGATGTTATTCACAAAATTAACTTTAAAAGTTACTTCTAATTGCTGTCAGATTGGCATTTAGTGGGTGTAAGAAGTCAGTTCCTCTGTAGTTCACACACAGGTGTCCTATAGAAGAGGAACCACAGGTGTAGTTCATGTTCCACTTGCACAACCAGACAAGTATTTTTTTTTACAAGTTGCCTGTTGGTTCAACATATAAAACCTATTGGGTTATCCCCTAACCCAACCCTAACCCTAAACCTACCCCTTACAGAAAACATGTTTGCATCGTTACACTTTCAGATAAACACCATTTACTATTTTTAATAATTTTTTAACAATGTCAAAAATTTCAGGTTTTTACTATCCTTGTGGGGACATTTGGATATATATATATGTGTGTGTGTGTGTGTGTGTGTGTGCGTATGTATGTATATATATGTATACACATACACACATATACATATACATATATACCGGACACACACACACTTTGATACTGCATATATAAAGATTGTTAAAAAATAAAAGTAAAACATTTTGTAAAGGTCAAAATGAGTCATTCTTAAGAATCTTTTAAATGAGCAAAAGTAATAAAAGAAAACTAAAATAGTCTATTAATAAAAAATAAGCATAACAGAATAAATATATATATGCCATTATTTAACTTCAAATGCTTACCTAAAATCAATAATCATAAATAAGCAAGCAATACTGACCAGCATAGGTGGGGTGAACATCCTTCATCACAAAGAATATGAGAGCCAACACTCTAACTTTCACAAACATGACTGACAACCTCACTGATGGGGCAAGTAGCTGCTGGGAGCTTTTAAACGTCTGTTTGTCATGTGCTTAAGAGGAACCAGGACTGTGACTCAACAGCTTCCTCTTTGAGATGGGGTTATAAAAAAAAAAAAAATAAAAAAACTCAAAAAGTGCAACAGATAAATTTATAAATATATATATATTATAACAGATAAAAGTCAAAAATAAAAACAAAAAAGCTGAGAATTAATCTGACAATATTTTTGTATTTTTTTTTTCTTTTTCAAATGTCAATATTCATATAAATTTGAATTTATGTGTAGATTGACAAACACTTTTAAAAAACAAACAAACAAACAAAAAAAAAAACAATTATTTCTACTGTGTGTGAATATAGAAATTCCATCTTGGAAAGTAAAATTCATGACTACCAGGGGAAAAACACGGAAAGTCTATTGTGGTTTGGAAATAAACAGGCTCAACACTGCCCCAAATGGTTACTGTGTAACTTACCTCATAATTTAATTACAGAAGTGTGACGCAACCATTCCCAAAATGCAGCCGTTCTTATATGTCAAGAAAATCTGATCATATAACCACTGTAACTGCCAGTTTTGTTTTGTTTTGTCTGTTTCTGCTTCTCCTTTCACTTGTGTAGTGCCATTGGTCCACTCATGTCACCTGCTCACCTGACGTTTTTCATCGGAGACGTTTCCTGACAGAGGTTGAGTAAGGGGGTTCTTCTCCATACCCCTCCTTGTTTCCTCGCTCCTACATCCTCCATGACCCAGAAAACGATCGAGCTCAGCCACCTTGTAGGACATCTCAATTCTCTAAATGTACCTTGAGGAGGCGAGGATCGAGGAGTGAGGCGGCTTCCTGAGGAGTCCAGACTTGATGAGCAAGGATACACCGGTGTATCCTATGCGGAAGTCTTTTTCGGCGAAAATGATGCACATATAAATTGTCCTCCTCCCTTCACATCTGTTGTAATAATTTACATTTATATTTTACCTTTGCAGCTTAAATAAACCACACATGTCATATATTTCAACAGGGCATCTTACTTTATTAATATTTATTATGAATTCCTTAAATAACAGACTTTAACAACATAAGGGCAGATCCTTTGGCGCAGGTGATGATGCTTGAGTGGTCAAAAATATTCCCAATGTTCATCCTTTGATTCCTCCGTCATTATTTCCTTTCCTTGCATCCTTCCCTCATATCCTAAGAGGGTGGAGATAAGACGCAAGAAAGGTAACAGTTAAGGAGGAAAGGAAACGAGGACGCACAAATAAGAAATGAGAAGCAGTGTTGGGGAAAGTTACTTTTAAAAGTAATGCATTAAATATTGAGTTACTCCCTAAAAAAGTAACTAATTACGTTACCTAGTTACTTTTTTAAGGAAAGTAGTGCGTTACATTACTTTTGCGTTACTTTTAAAATCTGGGCAGGGCTTGCTTGTTTGTTTTTAA
Organism: Labeo rohita; assembly: GCF_022985175.1. NCBI lineage: Eukaryota > Metazoa > Chordata > Actinopteri > Cypriniformes > Cyprinidae > Labeo > Labeo rohita. The sequence goes on along the minus strand of NC_066869.1, from coordinate 41,741,290 downwards.
TATAAAAAGTTCTATTTTTGGCAAATGTAAAAGTGAATTCACGTCTGTACAGTAGACCGCAGAAGAAAAAAAAAACTCTTCAGCAATATAAAAAAAAGGAAAACAAATGTTAGATTATCTTGAGTAATTTTTGCTTATTAGTATGGTTGAATTGGATCATTAAAGGTCGGCAGCAAAGACATGAGTTAGTAAAATGGTATTAAATGCATAAAGGATATTTGTATTATTTAACATTTAATTATTGCAGGTTTCATCATATTCTGAGTTGAATTACACTGTTTTTATTCATTTTGAGGAATACTGAATCTGTTTTTTGTGAGTGAGATGAATTAATGCATGTTCACATTTATTCTAAAACTAATATCTTATTCCCGATTTCTGTCAACATGGGGAAAGGAGAGCTTTTAATCAATAAATTGGGGGAAAAGTAACTGGCGTTACTTATTTGAAAAAGGTAACTCAGATATTTTCTTGTCAATTAAAAAGTAATGCCTTACTTTACTAGTTACTTGGAAAAAGTAATAATATTACGTAACTTGCGTTACTTGTAATGCGTTACCCCCAGCACCCAGGGATGAAGATCTACTGTACCTACCTGCAGAGTTCAGAGTTCAAACTCAGCATTCTGTAATTATCAAGTGCTTCTGAGGATGATAATTAGCTGCTTCAGTTGTGTTTCATCAAGTCTGGAGCTTAACTTTGCAGGAAGGAAGATTTCTAGTAACTATGCAAAATCCGATTCGGATAGTTCGTTTCATTGATCCGGTTCAAAAAGCCGATTCATCGGTTCTTGACGCGTCAAATAATGATGTCACTACGCTTCTCTTTTCTAACAACTCAGTGTCATGTTGTATCCACAAAACATTCATATGAAGTCATTTGTGTGAACACATTGAAACATTCAAATAAAAAGTTATTGTGTGAACGCATATTGCTGATTATTGCCTTACATTCACTTAAGTTAAAAGTCTTTATACCACCAATATTGACTAGCCTACAATTTGGATAAGATTGCTAAACTTTTTGCGCCTACAGCACACATTACAGACATTTATGCACAAACGCGGATAGATCCCTCATGTCTAAAATATAAAGAAAGTATAAACCCATTGATTTCGCTTAAACAATTAAAAAAAAATCTGCAGGCACAATAAACTGTAGTGAAATTTATTTACATCTCTCGACAGAAAGGTTTTTACAGGTTAATTTCTAACAGTACGTGCCTCAGGCTCGCCCAGTATCGTCAACTTATTAGAATCCTCGCTCGGTAATCCTCGGCAAACTTCGACAGTTGGTTTAACAGGCTCGTTCGGTTCTTTTTGAGTCCTCGGTAACTCTCGGAAAACTTCGACAGTTGGTTGAACCCGTTCATTCGATTCTTTTTGAGTCGGAAGTGTGAACCGGCTCAAAAGAACGATTCGTTCAAGAATCGAATCACTACTAGGAACAGGATTGGGCACCTTTGAGTTATAAGTTTATAGACTGTAATATTGAGCAATTTATATTTTTATGTCCGCCTTATTTTTCCTGTAAGAGCTGGCGTGGCCGTTTGTAAATTTTGTTTGGCTTCCGGTCTCATCCGCGTACAGCTATTTTTAGCTGGTTTTGCTGCTTGATATTTCAAATTGGTATGTCTTACCATATTATTTTAATATATTACCTTAACTATGAACACACTGGTTTGTAGTGCAAACAGTTTTACCATTTACTGCACGTTGTTATTCTTCTTACATTTCCGGCAAATGTACAGGACGTCTCGCCCATAGGATTACTTCTGCCTTAAAGAATAAGGTAAATAAGATATATACATATTTTAATAATATATTCAAGTAAATGTAAACAGCATTTATTTAATTTTTACATTACCAATTTCATGACTGATAAGTTTGTTTCAAAGCTGATATCTTGACTTAAATATCTAACATTTAATTTTTCCTATACATTTTTCAGTAGAAATACTGCTGTGTGTGTTAGATAACAATGCAATCATTTACCTCTATTGAGGCAAAGTGAATCCCATAATAAAACAGACAAACGGCGGCCAAAATGTGTTTCCATTTTTATCAACTAATGCAGCGGCAAGTTAAGAAAACCACAATTACATTTCATTGTCTGGTAAAATATTCCTTTTGCAGTTACAAATAAAATGTATGATTCCAGAACAAGAGTTAGAATCAAATAGCACATCTCAGAAATAAATATGCAGTACTCCAGACATGCTCATCTCCAAGGTGCAAAACTGTTTTGCAATTATAACGGTCATAGGTTGTGCATACATAGACATTATGATCATTTGTTTCTATATATGTGTTCACACAAAGCATAAAGGGCTGATAAAAAGACAAACATCTCAATCACACAGAAACAAACTCAAATGGGTTAAAGAACAATACAAAGCAGAATCTTTTGTCTCATTTCATCATCTCATGTGTTTTTCCATAAGTGTATACATTTTTTTTTGTAAAAAAAAAAGAGGATTTTCCGTGCTGTTGTTTGCTAGCATGTATAGATGTCAAAGACAATAAATAACCTCAGATGAACATTTCAAGTCAGACATTATAATATTATAACATTAAGTACGCATGACCTTTTATTTACGATACTTTCCAACATTGCAAAATGATGATTATTAGAGGTCAATCTTTAGGATTGTTGTCGTATTTTCTTACTCCCTAGTTTTAAACTTAACGCATAACCAACATTTTGTAACATTTCTGTAAAGTGGATTGGACATGCTTTTCTCTCAATTTGTTACTTGGAAGTTGGAAGAAGAAATACAACTTAACACTCTATGATTTAATTACTAGATAAATTCTCATTCTGTATGGAATGGAAGCCCATTTCCAACATGTTCTTCCAGAAATTCAGAGAAAAAAGTCAAATGTGAGAGATGAAACTTTTTTTTTTTCAGATTTTTTCTACAAGTTCACATTTCACAATTGTTTTTTTTTTTTTTTTTTTTTTTTTTTTTTGTTCCCACCATGTAATAAAAACAGTCATTTCAACTTCTTCTCAGTTCAACACTTTTCCTCTCAGGACTGCAAGATTTAAACAATAATTTACAATTTTCATCTTGCAATTCTGACTGAATTTTTTCAGAAATCTCACAATTCTTTTATTTCCAAGCATGGAATAAAAAAAAAAAGAAGGTAATTTTAATTTTTTATCTCACAATTTAGTTTTTTCTTGCAATTGTGCATTTGTGTCACAGATATAAACTCAGAATTGCAAGAAAATTTAGAAGAAAGAATTATGAATATATCAGAATTATGAAAATATATATATATATATATATATATATATATATATATATATATATATATATATATAAACAAATGAGTATTTTTTTTTTTTTTTTCCCAGTTGTGGAAACAAGCTTCCATAAAGAAAAAAAAAAATAAAATCTCCTAAGGGCTGTCATTAATATATAAATATTATGATCATGATTTTTATTGCTCCATTAATAAGCACAGACAGAGTATGAAGAAAGGGAATTTCTGTGAGGTAGACGGTATTTAACCTTAATCAGGATGTCTTTAATAAAAAAAAAAAAAAAATCATCACAAATGTGTTTTCTTTGCAGTAGTTGAATAAGACGGGTTACATACAGAAAAACATACAGACACACAGACGTGTTTCAAACACACTCTTTCGCACACGCACAAGTATAACGGGCTTGCCTTTTAATATGCATTTGTTATTTTGTTACAAACAAAATTAGTTGATAAAGCACCCCTGCGTATACTCCGTCACCCATTTAGATAAAACACTTTTTTTAAAATGCGCTCCACTCTGTACAAAGACATGGCACGCAATGTTACATGTTATCACACACCTGTCGTTCTATCTTTGTACAATTGCATAGAAGTTTAAAAACCGTTTTTTTATTAATAAACAATTCTAGACTCGCTGTAAGAAACTACTGAAACTACTAAAGATCAAATCTACAATGTGGAACCGCGATCCTTCAGAAAAATAGATTTTTATTTATATTCCCATTGTAAACATATCCTGTCCAGTTGTTGACACTACAAAAGCATGCAACTAGGAGAAGACATCTTCAGTCTAAATCCTGCTCCTCAGTTATTACATTAACCAACGACTCCATGGCATGTCCAATGTTATCAACCATGTGGAAAAGACTTCCCACATTAGGACCTGCGGGAGATGAAAAACAAAATCTGATGTCAGTGTCTGAACATGCAATCTTGCACTAAAAACAATATGCAGTACTGCTACATATACATCTCTACACTCTAAAAATGCTGGGTCAAAAAACAACACAGCACTGGGTGAAATATGGCAAAACCCAGTGATTGAGTTGTTTTGAACCAGCGGTTTGGTTAAATGTTTAACCCAACCTTCTGAGGACAGTTATTTAAAAAAGTTCACTTCCAGAACAAAAAATGGACAGATAATGCAGTCACCCTTTGTCATCCAAGATGTTCATGTCTTTCTTTCTTTAGCCATAAATAAATTGTTTTTGGAGGGAAACATTTCAGGTTTTTTCTCCGTATAGTGGACTGCTATGGTGCCCCGATTTTGAACTTCCAAAATGCAGTTTAAATGCGGATTCAAACGATCCCAAATGCAGTTGTAAATGATCCCAGCCAAGGATGAAGGGTCTTATCTAGCTAAATGATCGGTTTTCTTTTATAAAAATAATACAATTGATATACTTTTTAATGTCAAACGCTCGCCTTGTCTCACTTCCTGACTGCCTGAACTGTTTTTTTCTGGTTCATGACAGTTAAAAAACTCCCATCTCATGTTCTCCCTCAACTTTAAAATCGTCTTCTTTTGCTGTTTTACCTTTTTGGTTAAGGGTGTTTGATCTTCTTTGCATGTTCACTTTGCAGTGACTGGGTCATGCTTCTGCAGTGATGTAGGATGATTTTGAAATGATTTTTGAAGTTGAGGGAGAAAATACGATTGGAGTTTTTCAACATACCCTAACTGTCTTAAGTCAGAATATACAGAGTTCAGGGAGAGCAAGATAAGACGAGTGTTTGAGAATAAAAAGTATTTAAACTGTATTTTTTTAATGCAAAAAAACAATCATTACACTAGATAAGACCCTTCTTCCTCAGCTGGGATCATTTACAACCGCATTTGGGATCATTTGAAGCCACATTTAAAAAGCATTTTGGAAGTTCAAACTCGGGACACCGCATCAGTCCATTATATGTAGAAAAATCCTGAAATGTTTAACATAAAAAACAATTTCTTTAGCAACAGTTTTAATAAACTGTAATAATGTTTCACAAGGTCACTTTTTTTTTTTTTTTGTTTAACTAAATGTGACCCTGGACCACAAAACCAGTCGTAAGGGTCATTTTTTTTTTTTTTTTAAACTGAGATTTAAATTTAGCTTTCCATTGATGCATTAAATATTTGGCCAAGATACAACTATGTGAAAATCTGGAATCTGAGGGTGGAAAAAAAACAAAATATTGAGAAAATCGCCTTTAAAGTTGTCCAAATTAAGTTCTTAGCAATGCACATTACTAATCAAACATTAGGTTTTGATATATTTACAGTAGGAAATTTAAAATATATCTTCATGGAACATGATTTTTACTTAATGTCCTAATGATTTGGCATAAAAGAAAAAATTAATAATTTTGACCCATACAATGTATTGTTGGCTATTGCTACAATGGTACCTGTGCTACTTAAGACTGGTTTTGTGGTCCAGGGTCACAAATGCAGACTGAGAGAGCATGAGAGACATCAAATCAGTGTAAAGTAGATAAGTAAGGCCAGAAAAGAGTGGGGAAAAAAAAAAAAAAAAAGTAAAGGGTTAGTAACAATACTAACCTCTCATGGGTTTAGCCGTCCACCTCCTTAGACACAGAGGAAAACAGGAAATAAGAGAAATCAGTAAAGTTGGAATAAGGATAGGCAGTGAGACTGACTCTAAACAGGATTTGTACTGTAAGCACAATGAATGCAACAGGACAAGTTAGAGATTCATATATGACTAGTATTGATACAGTCCTGGTGTTTAATGTTTTAATCAAATAAACAATACATTTTTTGGATTGTTATGCATATGTAATTCTGTGCTTCTCACAATGCATATCCTGTTAAGAGTCACTGTTAAAAAGAGAAACAGCAGAAGAATGTACATTGATGTTAATAATTTTTTTTTGTTTTTAAGTTTTGATTATTTACAGTTGAAGACTCAACTAAAAGTCATATTTAATTACACTAAAAAAAAAAAAGTCCACATCATGCATTTCCAGCAGGAAGTAGAAATGAAAGAAATAGTGTAATTTAACAATTGAATCATGCAAAGAGTAGAAAAGCACTGGGTCAGAGAAATTGATTAAAAAATTACTGATATCTTAAAATGACCATCAATCTGCAATTACTGGCACCTTAAACCACTGCAATACATGAAATGCATTCACAGACTGTGATGACCCGTTTCCAGGTTTAACCTTGCAAAGTTGTTATTTTACAGAAAACTAGTTAACTAGTGTGGGTGTTTGTAATACAACGGCTTAGAGTGTAGCAACAAATTTGACATTTTTCTCTCTTCTGACCAACATACTTTTTTTTTTTTCCTCTTTTGAAAAGTCATAGAAGCCCTATTGTGGATTTTTCTTTTGGTATTGGAGCACATAAGAACGCAAAAATAAAAAAAGGCCAAAATAAAGGTCAGTTTGAGAGTATCTGCATCAGTTTGCTGGATTAACAGAAGTGTTTGTACCAGACAGTGTAGCTGGATTCTCACCTTGGCTGTGAGGGAAGGAATTGTTGAGCTGCTCGATGACGTCCTCTAATCCAGTGCTTGCATCCTGGGAGGGACTGGACAGCTCATCATCACCTGAAACACACAGCGGTGAACCAATTACAACTGAGAAGTGACCTTAAAACCCTGGATGTTGTCCTGCCGCCCATGACATTTCATGTTCAAACAGAGACACTGTTTGCTGCCTGTATTATTGACTCAGAGGATAATACTGAAGGTGATGTTGAGGACTCTCATATACAGTTTTAATACAGTCCAATAGTCTGAGAGCACTAGTAAAAATGTTTCCATTCGACATTTTGTTTTGCTAAAACATTTTCATTACAACTATCAAATGAAATCCAGAAAGATTTGCGAATGCATTATATACATTAAATGGAAGCAAAAATATCTATCTGTAGAGTTCAAATGATCAATGTTACAAATTTGATTAAAGATTTAGAAATGATGTATAATCTCATTCAGTATATATATTCATAATATAAATGCTTAAATAAAAATGCGAACTTGAAGGCTTAAATAAAACCCCTGATTTTAAATGTTGTCTCAGACTTTTGGAGCCAACAGTATGTAAAATGAGAAGAAACAAGCATTAAAGCAGTCAAGTTTAACTCAATAAAAGTCAAATTTACATTCAAACAGAACTCTGGCCAAAGTAAAACAAGAAGAAAAAAGGAGGAAAAAAACAATAAAATCAAAAATATATACATAATATAATAATATATGATCTTTACAAAAGCTATTTAGTTTGTGTCTTTTTGTCAAGAAAATTAAAGATCTCTTTATGTATTATGTCACAATCATATATATTTCACAGTGAGTATAACAAATTAAGTAATAAATTAAGCAACAATAAAAACAGCAATAAAACACTGACAGATCCAACTTTTTGTCAAAGACAAAGTGTTATGTTAGGCTCATGTAATAAATCAAAGAAAGCCATTATAAAACAAACTTCTTTCAAAATGTGAAGAAAAAAATTACATTATGTGCATTAGAATCAAAGTTGTCACAACAAGAATGATTCTAAAAATAAACTGATGGTCTGGTTTTAGTTACACATAACCAACAACTGTACAAAATATTGAACAGCTATACAAACAAAACATTAACTAACATTGATGTTCATATAAAATTGAAAAGGATTTGAAAAAAAATGTTAAAAAAGTCAAATTCAAGGTGCTGTAATTGCCTTATTTTTGCATTTTTTTGCCCCTTATGCTTGCAGTTTATTTAAATGGTCTTGTGGTATGATGAACACAAGCAGTAAATGATCCATACAGCGTAAAAATCATTAAAATGGAATGTATACTAATCAGACAATAATTATGAAACAAAAAAATGTTGTGTGAAAGTATTAGATGTATTAGCAAGCACATGAAAACACTGATGACACGTTTAATGTCAACTACCCAGGTCCTCCATAATCTCAATATCACAAACATATAAATATATTATTTTAAAAAGACATAATTTCACAATTGTATAAAAATCAGAAAATTCCCAACTTGTATTCACCCCACTCAATCTTCTTCATAATTTGAGTAAAATTTATATTGAAAAATAGCACTAATGGCATGTATAAATATAAATTTCAGTTCCATATAAATATATTATACAGATAGATAGATGGATAAAGATGATAAAAAAAAACTATGTGCACGGTGAGTTTTTCATCTGAACAAATGAACTATTTTGAATAAAAGACATATCTTTTTTTCCCCCTCTAAAAATAAGTAAAAGCAGTGAGTACGCTATAGGAAGGCATTATAGATGACCTGAATCATAAATGTCAAACTGCACTTATAAAATGATTGGTGTTCATTCTTCAAATACTGAAGTACACCCAATTTTGTCAGAACTTTGCTGGACTGTGCGTTTTCTTCAAAAGTGAAGACAACAAATAAGACGATGGCTAGCAATAAGGGCAAAAACACTTCTTTTGTATTCATACATGAATAAAGGCTCCCTGTGTTCCTTTTTGTTTGGCACAGATAAGAACATTGCCTCTTTTTATCCGTTCTGAAAATCTTTTGCTGAAACCAGCCTGGGCTTCAAGCCAAGTCATACAATGAAAGCTTTACAAGTACAGTTATTAAACATAATAATTACTATGCATGTCAGTTAACCAGACAAATTAAGAAATGAATTAATATAGTGGGCAGATAGAAGGATTTGCATTATTGACCAGCTTTTACTGGTACACAGAAAAATTCAAGGAACACCAAAATGGAAGACAACGTGTTGCCTATTACTTGAATTAATAATAACATATGTGTTTACATAACTGTCTACGTGTACATTTCTGGGAAGACTGCTTCTGCCAAGGAATTAAAAAATATATTTTTTTAATCTCACAATTTGGACTTTCTTACAATTCTGAGGGAAAAAAGGTCAGAATTTGTGAGATATTAATAGAAGCAGCAAGACTTTTTTCAAGGACCAAAACGATTGTATGTTGCACAATTTTTCGCACATGGCCGTGATATTCATATCATACAACAGAACTTCTCATTCCAGACAACTTTGCCTCTAGAAACCACTACTGTCAATCAAATGATTTGTGAAATTGCAAAAGTCCTAGGACTTTGCTGGAACAAAAAACACACTGCAGTACAATTCTCTGGACTCTCTAGGTCATTAATTATTTAAAAAATGTTGACATTTACCCTTTAGGATGCTATAACGAGTCATTTAGAAAAGGGGCCTGTCCAAATTTACCCAAAATCCTATAAATCCTAAAGAAAAACTCAAAACTTCACAAATCCCAGTGAGCACATGCGACAGGTGATTCCAAACAAGCATGCAAAGTTTTAAGAAGATCAGACCACAGCTGGTGCTACAACTAGAGGTCGACCGATGTATCGGTTTTATCAGCACCGATAGTTGATTGGCGAAACTATTGGTTATCGGCAAAAATCCATGCCGATATTTTTTTTCCGGGTTGGGTCCGTTGCTGGAACGGCTGAGAAGGTCTCTATTGTCTTTGTTATACAGCACAAGAGTGGCCTCTAGTGGACACTTCAAAGGCAGATTTAAAACATAGACAACGAAACTGTGTGTACAGTATACTGTAGTGCATGTTTTAATGTCATTACTAAGCGGTGAATTTGTTGACTAGATGCTGCATTAGTGGAGAAAGGACAGCAGTATACTTTTGGCCGTTTGGTGATCAAATAAAGTCTTGTAGTTCGCAGCTTGAATTGGACGCAACGTGTCCAGTGTGTGAGATACTGGATAGCTGCGAGTTTTTCTAGACGCGGCGCTGCACTTTTGTCCGTTGTGTGACTAACATGTTTTTATATTTTGATTAGATAACCACAAATGTTCTAGAATAGAAGCAGTTAAATTGTGAAAGTACACAATGTCCATATGTATGCTATTTTAATACTGTGGCCTTTGTGTAGATATTTAAATATGGCCATCTTTAGCTTGATTGTTGATGTAATGGCAGCACTTTACAATACGAGTCCATTTGTAACATTAAGATTGATAAAAGCTGTAGAATAGAAGTATTGTTCCTTCTTAGAGTGTGTTAATTTCAGCATTTACTGATATATTTTAAAATTTCTAGTTGCTTTTGTTAACATTAATGAACAATGAACTAACTGTAATGATCAATATATAATTAATATTAATATTTTTATTCATTTACAAAGTATGGTTCAGTAGGCTACTTTTTTTTTTTTTTTAAATCTGTCGATTAATCGGTATCGGCCAGTGTGGTCCAACCTAGCTATCGGTATCAGTAAAACCCAATATCGGTTGACCTCTAGCTATAACTGTCATAAACGTTAAAAAAAAAACATAATATTTCTAATGGCAAATTACCTGTATTTGCCAAAAATTTGTTTTTTTTTTTCAATCATTGATTTAGATGGTTACAGACTTGCTAAACAATGTTTTTTCCATATTTGCTTAAATGCCTTAAAGCGCTTGAACCCCGGGTAATCGCTGCTTGCATTTATATTTTTTTCACATAACTGCAAGTTATAAACTCAGTTAATGCAATTCTCACTTCTGAGTATATAAACTCAGAATTGCAAGAAAACTGATATAATTGTGAGGTAAAATTAAATTACATTTAAAAAAAAAAATTTAATTCTGTGGCTAAAACAGGCTTCCATATATTTCAGTAATTTGCTAAGGCTCAATATGTAAGACTGGCATACCACCATTTATTATTAGTTATTTAGAAAAATTTCAAAACAAGTTAATTCTGTTTAATGAATGAGTTAGGAGAGTTAGGTTTAAACTGAAGTTGTTAGGGACATTTACCCATCGTCTCTGTGGTTTGGCTTGCGGCCACACGCAATGAGGCCAGGCTGGTGTCAGATCTCGGAGAGGCAGTGGAGGGTGAGGACAGGGCAGTGCCATTCACCTTGGACTCAGTCTGTGGCTAGGACATAGGTAGAAAGGAACCATATAGATTAGGCAGGGGACTGGACGCAAACATCAGCACTGGGTTGTACTTCTGTATTTCCAGATTCATTTGAAAACATTCATTTTTATGGTATTTTCAGTCTAAGACTTCACATTCTTTTACAGCCAAGTTTTTAAACCCTCTCCAAACATGTATTGACGAGTTACTGAATTTCTTCCCCAAGGACTTTCACAAAACATTAACAATTGCAGCATAAAACAACAGCAAGGGCTCTCAGAGTTGCTGTGTTTTTGCATCATTCAGTTTTTTAGAAACAAGGCAGTCAAGACAAAACAAAAGCACAAGGATACACACAAAACAGTGGACATGATGCAGCTTAAAATAAAATAACCCAAACAGTTTATGCGTTCAATAACATTCACAGATATCACAAAACCCTTTAGCAAACATGTAAATCGTACATTCATTTTCATTCATCAATATTAATATTCACATCAGAACTCAAGGCTGTTGTCAAGGTTAAATATATAATCATTAATATATGTGATCCTAGACCACAAAAAAATAATAAATAAGCTTTCCTTTGATGCATGGTTTGTTAGGATACGACAATATTTAGCCGAGATACAACTACTTGAAAATCTGGAATCTAAGGGTGCAAAAAAAAAAAAAAAAAAAAAAAAAAAAAAAAAAAAAAAACACCTTTAAATTTGTCCAGGTAGGAAATTTTTGTGGTACAGGATCACATATTATATTAATATTCTAATTTTCATACATAATTAATAATATTATATAACATTTTAATGTGTGCATTATATACACATCCATTAATATAATAAAAGTTATTTATATTTTAGCACTACAGTTCAAAAGTCACTCATGCTCACCAAGTCAGCATTTCTTTGACAAAAATACAGTATAAAAACAATAATGTTGTGAAATATTACAATTTAAAATAACTATTTCTATTTTAATCAATTTTACAGGTTTTATACATTTTTTTTCAGGATTCTTCGTTCAGTGTTTGAACAAAAGGTGCATAATGAATTTTTGATTAATGCACCCTTTATTTTTAAATATATTTACCTCTGCATCTTAAAATTAATATTTTATTACAATTAATTACAATTTTAGCTACTACTAGGATTTAAAAATTAATCTGCCTTAATGATGAAATGGTTGATCACTGCACAACTATTTAAAGTTATTTAAACCTCATTAAACCTTCTACTATTAACAAATCATAACATAAAACCAGAAAGCCCTCTTGAATAAAGCATAATGGTTCTGGTGATTTCATTGGTTTTTCTGAGATATTTGCCAAGCGAAATAAATGCACATATGTTAAACATAAGAAGATGTTTATTAGCATATAACAAAGATAAAAAGTGAAGTAATTGATGCTACTAAAACAAGAACATACACCGGTAGGCAAAGGCTTGATTGTAAATGTAATGAAAACTCTATTTGGATAAAAGGTTATAAACAAAAAAAAAACAACATCAGTGAAGTGAAGCCAATAATCCACTGGCTCTGAACAGAGCGAGAGCTAATTTATCTGCGCGTTCATTGAGTCTGGTTCTTCTAGCTTCGGCCCAAATCGGCCACTGGAAGGAGCTGGAGTCTAGTGAGATTTTAGTTCAAAGGGTCCACAGAGAACACATGGAGCCATTTCTTCAAGAACAAATCTGATAGAAATCCATTTGGCAGGGACCCCCAGCCGACTAATGTTTTTTTTAGAAGTATGCATCGAGACATTACGCTTGATTCATCAAGACATGACGCAGACAGAATATCTGATTTCCCCTCTATTCAAGCAGAAGGAGACTGCTGAAGAAGTAGACATCAAACAAACTCCACAAACAAATTACAGAGAGAAATGGGTTGCTTGAGGAAGAATGACAGCTCACTCAAAATGTTCTTTCGGCCACCAGAAAGATCTGGCATCCCTCCTCAGCTTTAATAAGGACAAATATGGTAGGAAAATACTCAACCTTATTTAAAAATATTCGGTTACAACCTACAATGTATATGCCATGCTGCCACTTAAGGCCAAAAAAATAAATTGTCATCTGAAGAAAAACATTAATGCATTATAGATCTTTTCACACCAAAAAAAGAAGAAACTATTCAAACCATGTCAAATAAACTGAACAACAGAACAAAACCAAACCCTTGAATGATTAGAGTACAACATTTTGGTATGACAGAGTACATAAAAGATGCTAAAAATGATTCGGTGTGAATACGGCTGTATTCTTAACACAATCAATATCATTTTGGCTTGCACAGTGCTGTGGACTGAACTGAAATCATTCTGAGTAGTACTTATTATACAGAACAGTGAATGCCAACAATGTCCTGCAAGGACAATTAACACAGATGTCTGCATTCAAACAAAACATGAACTAACAATATCCCAAACTATAGTTCCAAGTCTTTGGTTTAAACATCTATGCAATTTTATGCAATTTTTAAACTTAAAAGAAAGAAAAAAATCTTTGATGACGCATTTAATGTTAACATTTCAAACCACACAGTTGCAGAAAATAACATCTTTAAACAGATGAAACATTTCAGGAAGATTATGTCAAAATAAATCTTAGACTCTTGGATTTAACAAAATCCTGGAAATTGCAATTGTACAAAATGCATGTACATGCAAATCCCAGCTTTTATACAAAACATTTTCTAAAGTCATTCTGACAAATTTAGCAATTTAACAATTTTCAATTGTTAAAGTGATGTAACTCATATTTTAAAAACCTAATGAGCTGCTAACCTCATTTTGGCCGAATTTTACGGAAATGTTACACAGATCGTAGATAAATGCAGAATGCATTGCAATGAGTCAAGAGAAATATCAGCTATAAATATACTTAATATATACCAATATACTGAAAAATATTGATAAAATTGACTTTCCCAACAAAGTTAGTTTTTCATATAACTACAAATATGACAAACATTAAAAGCCAAAAATTGACATTAAAATATATCATTGCTCTGGGCATTTCATTTCTTCTGTCGACAATTGAAAGGAAGCACATGAACAGTGTTACATTCCACAGCTATGATTTGAAAAACGCCTTGTAAATGATCAGAAGACATTTACTCGTAGCAAAGTTTAGACTTTTTAGCACAGGAGCAGGTTCCTTTATCTTTAAGTTGTTTTTCACTGGCAGAGAGTATAAACATTGATAAAATCTTAAGGATATGTGCCACCCACCTGCTCAAGTAACTGTCTAAGGCGTTTGAGCTGTGATTCCAGCTGTTTGTTGTGATCCTCCAGGATTTGCATTCTTGCTTCCAAGCGTCCCTTGTGCTGCCGCAGTAGTTTAGCCTCAGCGATCAGTTCAGCGTCGCGTGGACTCTGGGGTGAGACCGGCAGCATCTGTGGGGGTGAGGGCAATGGTGACAGACCCTTGTGGTCGTGCGCCTTCTTCAGACGATCATACTCCGCTTGCAGCTTCCTGCATGACAGGGAAGACAACTTTAGAAAGAAGCTCTGAAAATAGCAACTTAACTCAACCTCAAGCCATCCTAGGTGTATATGACTTTGTTCTTTCAGACAAATACAGTTGGAGTTATATTATGGCTCTTCCATGCTTTATAATGGCAGTGAATGGGTGGTGAGATTTTAAAATACAATAAAGTGCATCCATCCATCATAAAAAGTACTTCACACAGCTCCAGAGGGTTAATAAAGGTCTCTCAAAGTATATCAACGCCCTACGTCATCCGCTGGAAAACCACTCTCTCATGAATGCATGAAACAATAGTTAGCAGTAGCTAAAGATTACGGTTTAAATATGGATAAATATGGAGGCCTTTATTAACCACCAGAGCTGTGTGGAGCACTTTTTATGATGGATGGATGCCCTTTATTGAACTTCAAAATTTCAACACCCATTCACTGCCATTATAAAACTTGAAAGAGGCATTACATTTTTAATATAACTGTAATTGTATTTGTCTGAAAGAAAAAAAAGTCATATACACCTAGGATGGCTTGAGGGTGAGTAAATCATGGGGTAATTTTCATTTTTGGGTGAACTATCTTAGAAAGTCAAATATGTTTTTTACATTTTCTATTTATCAAAAAACCCTGAAAAAAAGTATCACAATTTGCACAAAATTATTAAGCAGCACAACTGTTAACATTGATGATAATACTAAATAAATGTTTCGTACAAATCAGCATATTAAAATGATTTCTGAAGGATCATGTGACATTAAAGACTGAAGTGATCATTCTGAAAATTCAGCTTTGCATCAAAGAAATAAATTCAATTTTAAAATATATATAAATAGCAAATCGTTCTTTTAAATGATAATTTATACACAATATTCCTGTTTTTATTGTATTTTTAATTAAACAAATGCAGCCTTGGTAAGCATAAGAGACTTAATCAACCCCAAAATTTTGAACAGTAGTGCACATTTTAGTAATAATGCTAACATGTTGTATGGTTATAAAATGAATCTTAAATCTGTTTGATTATTTCTGTTTTCTCATCTACTCACAATTTTAATATAGCTCACTGTGTGTAATATTAGACTCAAAAGTGTAGCCCACGTACTTGACTCAGCAGTGTGGGAAGATCTGTGTGTGCTAGGTAGTACGTGGATAGTCAGATTTAATCAGAAGCACAATCAAGTACTTAATTCGATTAATATTACAAAATACATATAAGCAGTGAGCATTTTCTACTCTTGTGACAGCTGATCAACCTGTTTATTTACTATGCACAATTATGGCTAGCTGATTTTATTATTTTATAGATTTTATTATTTTCATTAAAAAAAGCATTTTGCTAAAATCGTTTTAGTTGGTGACCAATGCATGATACTTAAACGTGATTTATAAAAATGACTGTGCAAGCAAATAAATGGAGAGAGCTGTTTTATGATGAACTTCTGAATATGCAGCATGTCATCACAGACATATGTTGACGGAATACAGTCCGGTGTATATGCATCCTATTTAATTTTAAAAACAGTCATTTGATTTCATTTGATTGATTGAAGGAAATGGATATGCAATCAAACCTGTTTTCCTGCTCCAGATCGTTGAGCACTCTCTCAAGCTCTCCCTTCTCTTCAGTCTCCATTGAGATGAGGATCTGAGCGGGGCTCTGCGGCTGACTGAGAGGAGAGCCTTGATTCAGACTCTGGCAGTAGTGCTGGATCAGCAGATGCTCATCATCCCTACAATAACAACAATAACAACAGCACTCCATTTCCAGTTCACTACATCACATCCATTGCTCAAGTTTTCAATTATCATTTGGCGCACTAAACTCCTAATAATTGAGAAATACACCAGCTCAATCAGCTTGGGAGCAGTAAGCTGGTCTAAAAACAATCCTATTGCTTTAATACCACAAAAAAATGCAGTATAAGAGCATTTACATATAATCGTTTTATTATAATTCTATCTGAGCGTGCTGGGAAAATGATATGAGTTTATTACTGATCTCCACTTCTTTGTGTATGGATTTGTGTATGTATTTCATAGCCACATTTGCCCATTTTTAGTTTCAAAAGGAGATGTTTTTAGGCAAACACAAGCAGTTAAATGTATGCATCTACCTTTAGCATTCTTAGTTTTAGGTTCTTCACACACGGTTACATTTATTTATTATATAACACTATGTACAGTAGAGTGTAAAGGAGTTGCAAGCTCACATGCTTTCATTGGGCGATACATTGTCATTCACATACGAGCCATTTCGGTTCTCCATTTCAGCTAGCCTGTGAAAACACAATATCATTCTGTATTCATTCATGAACAGCTCATGCAGTTGCTTTCATTCACGTGAGTAAGGCACCCCTGTTTTAACTTGCGTGCTTAATGTTAACACAAACGCATTTTGTTTGTTACTAAACACCGCAAGCATTAGTCATAATCAGAAATGCGTATTCATTCTGTTACAACTCATCAATTCCTTCAGGTTAAAATACAAATTTCAAACCCTTGGAAATATATCACCCGTGGTATAAATGGTACAGCAACATGTCTACTGGATCACACATTTGTACCATTTTATATTTATACACCACCACATTACCCAGTTCTAATGTGATCCAAGTCTGGTGTCTGTTATATATACAGTTACATAGTAACACCAAAATAACCATGCTTAAAAAAAGACTGACCTGCTAGCGTAATGCTCGATGCGTGAGTGGGTGTCGTCATGGGAGAGTTGTGGGGAAGATGCCGGCCTACCAATGACAGAAGAGCAAAGGTCAGAAAACAGAGATGAACTGAACTAAATATAACAAAATTATATTATGGAGGAACAACATTTTATATAACTCTGAGCTTTACTATACAAATGAAATAGGGTCGCTACAGAGGAACTTTTATGACAAAAATCAAACATAAGGATATAAAACAATAATATTAAAGAGATAGTTCACTCAAAAATGAAAAGTACCCCGGGATTTACTCACCCTCAAGCCATCCTAGATGTATATGACTTTCATCTTTCAGACGAATATAATCAGTTATATTAAAAAATGTCCTGACTCTTCCAAGATTCATAACTGCAGTGAATGGGTGTTGATTTTAAGTCCGATAAAGTGCATTCATCCATCATAAAAAGTACTCCACACGTGAAAGCTAGAGATAGCGGTTTATAAAGTTTTAAATATGGATATTTTTCTTGCATAAACACGTTGATTCGCTTTAGAAGATCTTTATTAATTCCCAGAGCCGTGTGGAGTACTTTTTATGATGGATGAATGCACTTTATTCAAAATCCCAACAGCCATTCACTGCCATTATGAAGCTTGGAAGAGCCAGGACATTTTTTAATATTACTCCAATTATATTCATCAGAAAGAAGAAAGTCATACACACCCAGGATGGCTTGAGGGAGAGTAAATCATGGGGTAATTTTAATTTTTGGGTGAACTATCCCTTTAACTGGGAATCACTATTGCATTTTAGTGGCATACTAACTCTTAAGAGATATTGTATAGTTTATTGGAACTGCTCAATAAGCAAACCTTCTCCACAAAATTTTGAGCAGCATTTATGGTTAGAGCAAATATATGAAAATATACAACAATGTTCAACAGTTTGGGGTCTGTGATATTTTATTAATATATCTTATGCTCACAAGTTGTGCATTTATTTGATAAAAAAAAGTAAATTCTGAAATAATTCCATTTTATTATATTTTAAAATGTAATATATTAATGTGACGACAAAGCTGAATTTTCATCATCATTACTACAGTCTTTAGTGTCATACGATCCTTCAGAAATCATAGTAATATGCTGATTTAATGCTAAAGAAACATTTCTTCTTACTGTCAGTGTTGAAGACAATTGTGCAGCTTTATATTTTTGCAGAAACAGTGATTTTTTTGATGAATCCAAAGTTTGAAAGACCAATTTCTTTCAAATAAAAATATATTTAACATTATAAATTTATTAACATTATAAATGTCTTTCGTGTCTCTTTGCTAAATAAAAGTATTCATTCTTACTTAAAAAAAAAAAAAAAAAAAAAATTTAACTGACCCCAAATTTTTTAACTGTAGTGTATGTTACAGTTAGGGCTGGGTGATTTTTCTGATTTTAATCAATTCATTCGAATTTAATGTTTTGCCACTACTATATTTTTTAGAAATCGAAGAATCGTGATTTTGAATAGAAGTATTACCAAATGTTAGCATTAAACACTGACAAATATGCCGCATTTAAGAATGCAGTTTCATGCATGAGACGCTGCAAGAGACTCAAGTGCAACAGTCAAATGTGTCCATGTTTACATAGAAAAAACAATGGAAAAGCAGCGCAATGGAATAAAAAAAAAAACCTCTGAATAACTACTACTGTATGTCTGGTATTTCATGTTTGCATCATAATGACAGGCTGAAAGCTGCTGTTCATTGTTTTTACAGAACATTTACAGTTAAAAAGTATTTTCCTTGTATTATTTCTTAACATATAATATGTACAAGTCAAGCAGTGTTGCCAAGTCCGTGGTTTTCCCGCAGAATTGGGCTACTTTAACACTGCTGCTGTGGGTTAAAGCGCCCCCAATAACGCAATATGTAGCCCCTGGAATGCTAATTTAACCAGAGAAATTCTGGCAAAAACGCATATTTTTCCCAGGAGAACCGTCGAAAAGCACTTGGGCTACTTTTGGGCTAGTTTTGAGCAGCAATGGGGCGGGTTTTGTTGTGAAGACCTGGCAATCCTAAAGATAAGTTTGTACAATATATAGCTGTTGTTCATGCATCTTTTCTGCAAAGATATTTAACAAGTGATTTGTTTAACATTTACATGATGTTGACAATGTCATGTGTGGTGCACTTGGAATATAATTTTCTTTAACTAGAGGGTTAATAAAGAAAAAAAGTTATTTGAATCATGTTGTAGTTACATTCTTAAAAATTGTAAAAACCGTACAAAAATTTCAATTTTATGCCATATCGCCCAGCCCTAGCTCACAATTGGGACGAAGCATTAATGATAACCCTTTTCAAAGAACACCTAACATACCCTACACCACGGTAACATGTTAGTCTAGCAGATGAATGGTGGAAGCCATGGGATGAACACGTTCTCACAGTACTGACAATGGAAAATGAGTGTTTTATGGAGACTTGTGTGTAGTTTCATACAGAACAGTAGAAGATTCAAACAGTGTGCTTTAAGTGATAAAACAGCCATATTACTATATGATATCCTTATGTTTGCTAACCAATAAAACACTAGATATAATTTAAAAGTATTAGACTTTCAATGAAACTTGTATTTAAATTTCAAATGCACTCAATTTCAAATTAGGACTACAGGTCATATTGTATCTATGATTTGAAAATCCTGAATGTTTTTTTCTACACTGTGGATATATCAATAACAACTAATGGCACTGTTTGCATTACGTGTTTCGGTAAGCAGCTTGTCGTGGATGTGCGTGAGTGTGTCTGTGTGCGGATGTACTCACGGATGGTCAACAGGCCAGAAGTTGATCAGTGTAACAGGACTGCAAGACAAAAAAAGATGTGATGATGGACAGGACAAGTAGATGCATTGAAAGCATGATGGTGACATGGTTGTTAAGAAGCACCAAACACACAAACCCACCGAGATGACAACACAGTTAAATCCTAACCGCATTTTTAGTGGCCAATAATAACATACACATGACAAGAAACTCTCTTGCAAAAACTGTTTGTTGAGAAATAGTGTGATTCAACTTTGCTGGTTGTGTGTTAGGGTTAAAATGCAAAAGGAAAAAAAGCCAATGCTTTAAGAATAATGTGTGTATGCATTTAGCACGGCTTTACGATTACTCTGACAGACTGCACACATTTGCAGCTGCTGCTCTACAGGGGGAAAAATAACTCCACAGCATAAATACTCCTACTGTGAACACGAGTAATGATCAATGCACACGGTAAAGCTGAGAAAATCCAAGCAAAACTCAGTTGCAGCTGCAATTTAAGGTTACCAAGTGTTCAGAGTCATCTTTATTTGTCTTGTTTGCTGGCATGCCAGTTCTATACAGCTTGACCAGGTTAAAATGTTTTATTTAGAGTAGCTTTTATCCACGCCAGTGTGCAAAATTTAAAGTAACTATTCAAATTTTCCTTCAAGAATTTGCCTTTTATGACACTTTCAGCTGAAGAGCTTTAGCAGTCAAAATGTAGGTGAATCCAAATTTTAGTGGCTTTAAACATGATGAGACAACACTTTTTAATTCACCAAGCAGACTGTCTACAAATTCACCTGCTTGAAATAAAGTAAACTAAAAATATTAGATGAACATTTTAAAATTAAATGAAAATTCTAAAATTACTTAAACTGAAAAAAAAAAAAAAAAAACCTACACTAATTAAAATGTTGTTGCGGTTTATTTTAATAAGAGCATATCAAATTACTAAAGTTTAAAAATTAAATAAATGAAAAATATAAAAACAAAACCAAATATTTATTAATATAAATGTTATAATAGTATATAAATATAAAAATGGCACTTTAAGTATGATTTTAAATTTATTTTAAAAATATGGCTGATGCCACAATATCTGCTCACATTAATTCTGCTCTCTTGATAGCATCTGGAGTCGCAGTTTGTTGCACACTGTGCTTTTAATAATAATAATAATAATAATAATAATAATAATAATAATAATAGAAAAAAAAAAAAAAGTGGTCCTATCAGCTGTCACATGTCTAATTAATCAGTAGCTGATGGCAACAAACAATGAAGTGAACACATAAAAAAAAACAAGAGTCTCACGTCTCCATGTTGTCTCCCTCAAGGATAGTTTGGACGGGAAGGTAACCCATGCGAGGATGCTTGGCAAAGTAGCGCTTTGTCCTGAACTTATTCTTTAAAACCTTGGCAAAGTCTCTCACGTCCTCTCCTGACGTCGTCTGAAGTGAAAGGACACATAGATACAAAAAGTCATAACTTGCACTTTAATCTTAAAACGCAATGACACTGCCATCTACGCCAGATACTAAATTGCCAATGCAATGTGATGAAAGCAAAAAGCAAAAAACCTACCGGTGTGCAATATTCAACCATAGGGTACTGCATCTTGTGACCTTTGGCCACTCTGCCAGAAAAGAAGCAGCTTTGGCAGATATCATAGTTAAAGTGCTTTAAACTTCGGTACCTGCAGAAACCAGACACAAACAGTGAGGTAAATGATAAAGTCACTGCAGAAACATTCAAAACATCCTGGATCTGAAGAGACATGCATGCAAGATTGTTTCCCAGAAACGTGTAGTTACATAATGATCCTCCAGGTGGAGCTGTTCCCTGTTCTCACATACTCTCAATAGAGCATATTACAGTCATTCTACTTAGAGGGAGAAAAGTTTCAGAAGAAAATTCTGTCGTGATTTACTTACACAGTACATACTCTACCAATCAAATGTTTGGTTTAAGTTTTTTTTTTCTTTTAAGAAATTGTTACTTTTACTTGGCAAGGATGCATTACATTGGTAAAATGTGAAAGTAAAGATATTTGTTACAAGATATTTTTACTTCAAATAAATGCTGCTCTTTTGAATTTTTAATTTATAAAAGAATCCTGGTTTCCACAAAAATATTATGCAGCACAAGTGTTTTCAACAATGATAAGAAATAATTCTTAAACACCAAATCAGCATATTATAATAATTTCTGAGGTGTCATGTGACACTGAAGACTGGAGTAAATAAGCTTGGATTTACAGAAATAAATGATATTTTAAAAAACATTAAATTAGAATATTTATTTTAAATTATAATAATTTAATACTTGGTCAGGGAAAAAAAATTTAAAAAAACCCTTACTGATCACAAACTTTTGAAAGGAAGTCACATGGGTTTAGAATGACATGAGGGTGACATTGACATTTTTCTTTTTGTGAGTGGACTGGAGTGAAAAAAAAAAAAAAAAAAAAAGTCTCTTAATCTCTCCAACAACTTTTTTTTTGCCTTATATAACCAGAAACACAGAGAAAGAAAATTATTATGTCACAAACTAAAATCCCTATTTCAGTGAAATCCCAATGGATAAGACACACAAAGTCACGTCCCACATTATTTCACACTGTAACTCAATGGGTTATGCCAAGTGAAAATATATTTTAGACAAAATATCACATGGACATGGCTCTAAATCAGTGGTTCTGAGCTAGTTTTGCTTCAGGACCCAGATTTTGCTTCGGATCAAAGTGCTGACCCAACACAGAAATGTATAAATATAGAGCTCTCTGAAATCTAAAACCTTTTTTTATTTTTTTCCAAATTCTGTTTTTTCAATGTTAATTTTTCTGGATTCTGTTTTTCACGTTTTAATTTTTTTAGACTCTGTTTTAATGGTTAAATTTAATTTTATTAATCAAAAAGCATGTTTAATTAAGTGAAATCATGAAAATTTATTAAAAGTTGAACAAAAAATTTGTTTTGTGTTTGTGTTTTCCATGTAGTTTCTGGGTTCCATTTTAAAGGTTTCATTAAATTGTAATAATCAAAAGCATCTCTAAATAATTTATTTTAGGAAAAACTAATTTACTATTATTATTTTTTTTTTTTTTCAGAAATATTGTGTTGTGCATTTACATTTTTATGGTAAATATATCCAGGTAAATATTCCTTTAAAAATAATGTTTTAATAATAATTTTATTAGAAGTAGTAGTGCTATCATTACAATAAGTAATATATGTCTGTCACAGTTTCTTCAAGTTAACCCAAACTTTTATTTTGATGGCTTGCTGTGAAGACCTTTAAGTTTCTGTTTGTAAATGATACAATGGTAGTTTTGGAGCAGTTCTAGAGATTATGTTTATGTATTCATGTACTCATACATTAAGACAGCATGAAAACACTGCAAACGTTGCACACGCTTCAGTATGTATAGTAAACGAAACCGTGCGTCTGCGCCTTTCATTCACACAAGGATGCAGAACATGCAGGATTCATATTTAAATAGTATTTTGTGGCTTAACATTCACAGACATTAATCTACATGTTTTCATTTAAGTGTACTGACCTACTTTTTATTTATTCATCCAAAAATTGGCAAATTCCATGACATTCCGCGTTATACAGTAAACTCCGTTTTTATGACTGGATTTCATGATTCTATCCTCTGGAAATTATAGGGCCCTATAAATACTACCACAAACCTGTGTAGAGACTTAGCATGAAAAGTGGATATATTGAAAATTTTGTGCATAATCAAAAACAGAAGTGCGACTTCTCAGCTTAACACTTGCAACAAACATAAGGCAAAACACTGAATTAATATTAGCCAAATTATGCAACACATTAACTTGCTCCTCTTCTATTTTAAAACCCATTTAATTGTCTATTCTAACTATGCAAAGCATTGTATAGTTGCATCTCATAATTTTTAGCATTGCTTTTTCCATGCTATCCAACCATCTTATTGGGTGAATTAATAAAAAATAGTGTTAAAGAACCAAATTTCTTTGAAAGGACAAACTAAAGAATTGTAAGACAAGGAAAAAAGCAAATAGTGTCACTTTGATACCATTTTGAATTTAAATTGAATTACATGAAAATTTTAACTTTATGTAAAGCACAAGCCGAACTGTGTTCTCCCATCAATAAAACCTCTAAAAGAAAAAAAATGAACACTGCAGCTTTCCGTGCCTCAAAACAGACAAAGTTATTCTTTTTCAACGTCTGCCTTGAAGTTTGGTGCAATGCTTAATAATGCACAAAAAAAACTGCTGATACTTTTAAAGCACCTGAGGCGGAATCAGTCATTCTGAATAATAGCACTAAAGAAAAGGTCCATACCTGAAGCCAATAATAGGACATTCCTTACAAATGTTGCATTTAGCCTGGTGCTTTGCTGTCTCAGCGGCCGCCACACGGTGAAGGACAGGAAGCCAAACCATCGACTGAGGTTCTAAACGCATCCAGTCCAGGAAGACTGAAGCCTCTAACTCTGGTTTGTTATTGGCCTTCATATCAGAGCACAAAAAAAAGTAAATAAACGCAAAAAAACAAAACAAAAAAAAAATGCTATTAAAGTGCATTCTACATGGCTACTTTAACGTAATCTGTTCATGAATGAAGACAGCGGTTACTTACAAACTGAAAGCAGCTGCGTACACTGGGCTCGATATTGCTCCCTCCGAAAGACGCCACCTCACCCAGCTGCCTGGGGATCTGAATGGCGTCGTGCAGAAGGAGGCCGAGGCGACGCTGGTCACAGAAGCCTGTGGCACTGGCCACCTCTCTGAATAAAACTAGAGTACAGGAGGAAATTATGAGTGAAACAGGTAACAGAGACAAAGAGTCAAAACCATATGTGACCCTGAACCACAAAACCAGGCTTAAGCAGCATGGATATATTTGTAGCAATAGCCAAAAATACACTGCATGGGTCAGAATTATACATTTCTCTTTTATGCCAAAAATCATTAGGATATTAAAGGCACAATATGCATTTTTAAAACAAACAAAGAACCAAAGGCGTAGATTGAGTGTGGAATCATGAGAGCTGTAGTCTTCACACAAGCTGATGCAATCCGTCGGGATTTGGGCAGAAATCATGTTCATAGATGAGCTAATGTATTAAAGACTTAATTAAGGTCACTGTAGTGTGAACCAGGGTGGGGCTGAAAATCATGAAATTGAAACGAGGACGCTGGAGCGATTGCTAATGAGGGACGATACACTGTTTGAAAACAGCAGAGCTTTTGTTATACCACAGTCGACCGCTTCCACTCCTTCCGGTCATGCATATCTGGGGTAAAGCGGCGCTGTGTTATCATATTAGATACATTTGAGTGTGTTGAAAGTTCTGGTATAAAGCTACTCTGTGCGTTCATCACCTGTCTATTAAAATGCATAACATATTAAAGTGTCTTTGGGGTTTCCATGTTTTCCACAAAATAAAACCAGAAAACTGAGGGTGTATGACGTCATTGGCAGGCAACGCCCGTTACACTAGTTAGAATTGGTCATTTCTCTGGATTTAAACATTCTTTGAAACATTTGGGATAATACAAGTACACAAAACAGCAAAAATGATAACACTGTTCTAGTGGTTTTTGGATATTTTAGTAAAAAAAAATCTTACATATGTTGCCTTTAAATGAAGATCATGTTAAATGAATTTATTTTGTAAATTTCCTTGTAAATATATTAAAACTTAATTTTTGATTAGTGATAGGCATTGCTAAGAACTTCATTTGGAAAACTTTAAAGGCAATTTTCTCAATATTTAGATTTTTTTTTGCACCCTTAAGATTCCAGACTTTCAAATAGTTGTATCTCGACCAAATATTGTTCTATACCAACAAACCATACATCAATGAAAAGCTTATTTATTCAGATGATGTATAAACCTCAATTTTGAAAAAAACTGACCCTTATGACTGGTTTTGTGGACCAGGGTCATATATTTTGATTCACATAAAAACCCTTGGATTCATCCAACTGAGCTTTTCAATGGTCAGTGTCATGCATCAATTAAATCTGTTTGCAAAAAAGTTTTTATAGAATATGTTGTGTCATAATTACAATATATTAAACTTTTAAAAGAAAAGTTATTGATGCATTTATATATTTGCGGGTTTCCATGACACTGAAGACTGAAGTACTGGCTGCTAAAAATCAGCTTTACATCACAGAAATAAATTACTTTTTTAAATATATTCAAACAGAACACAGGTATTCTGAATTATAATAATATTTCAAAATATTACCGTTTTTACTGTATTTTTGATCAAATAAATGCAGCCTTGGTGAGCGTAAGTGTACTCTTTCAGAAACATTAAAGGATTAGTTCCCTCCAGAATGAACATTTCCTGATAATTTACTCACCCCTATGTCATCCAAGATGTTTATGTCTTTCTTTCTTCAGTGGAAAAGAAGTTAAGGTTTTTGAGGAAAACATTGCAAGACTTTTCTCCATATACTCAACTTCAATGGGGATCAGCGGGTTAAAAGTCCAAACTGCAGTTTCAATGCATCTTCAAAGAGCTCTACACGATCTCAGCCAAGGAATTAGGGTCTAAAAAAAAATACTAATTTATATACTTTTTAACCACAAATGCTCGACTGAACGCATTAAGTAGTCAGGTTGAAAAGGTCATGTGTGACGTAGGTGGAAGTCAAATGCCCTTTAAAAAAAAAAAAAAAAAAAAGTAAAACAACGATGTCGGACGACTTTGAAGTTAAAGGAGAAAATGAGATGGAGTTTTTCGCCATACCCTACCTTTTTTAACCGAAGTATAGAGACAAAGAACTAACCACGCGTGACCTTTCCAACATGAAGTCGTAGACACATTGCAGAGCTAGGGCAAGATGAGCATTTGTGGTTAAGAAGGATATACATTTTTATTTATTTATTTATTTTAGAAAATGTCCAATTGTTTCACTAGATAAGACCCTTATTCCTAAACTGGGATCGTGCAGAGCCCTTTGAAGCTGTTCTGAAACTTCAATTTGGACCTTCAGCCCACTGATCCCCACTGAAGTCCACTATATGGAGAAAAATAATGGAATGTTTTTCTCAAAAATCTTAACTTCCTTTCAACTGAAGAAAGAAAGAAACATCTTTGATGACATGGGGTGAGTAAATTATCAGGAAATGTTAATTCAGGAGTAAACTAATCCTTTAAAAATACTTTTAAAAGGTTGTGTGTGTATCTTAATAGAAATATGCTTTACAAATTTTTCACCAGTTTTGTTTATATCATCAGTATGATGTGTATTAACACACTTGTTAATGTAAATGCCAGCAATTGCTGTGCGGCTGCTAGGTGGGTAAACATTTATTTCTCAGCAGCTGTTGCACTATACTGTGTGCTGTATACTCTAAACAAGCAAACTCCAAAGCTTTACAACTGAGTTCACAGCAGTGCTATTAACAAGCAAACAATGACAACATAGTACAAGACACTAAAAACACCTGCGAGAGCTGTAAACTGCTAGTAGTACAGTGCCATAAACCAAGTGAATATCTTAGCTCTTATTACGACTTGGAGACAGAATAGAAAGAAGGAAGCACATAAGATAAGCAGAAAAACTTACATCTGTACTTATCTTCAAGGTGAGCTTTGCACAAACAGATTATTCCTGTTTTGAAGGATAGGGTACGAATCTTTCCAGCTCGTCCTCTGCGGCAAAAAAATAAAATAACAAGGTGACAAATGACTAAAGCGAGACCGTCAATTGCTCTTTTTTCGTAGATAAAGAGACAAGATCAGGAACAAAATACTCTAGATGCTTTTGCATCACGGGTTGGTAAAATATACAGTACTGCTGCTGCTTTTGTTACTTTAGAATTTGTTTTGTGCAACCAGGGCATAAGAAGAGTTTTTAAATCAAATGGAAGACATTTTACAACCTTTTTCGGACACAAACAAACACAATCAATATTGTATGTTCATACAGAACAAAGCCATAATCTCAAAAACGTATGTATCTCCTTTATATAATTAAACAGACGGAGGCATATATTCAACAAGGACTTAATGCTGTTTATATCAGCAAAACAGTGGAACTGCAAGTTTAAAATACTCAAAACATGCTTTATTGTATTGAAAATGGTTTATGTACTAACATAATACATACAAATTAGAGGTTGATTTAAAAAGTATAGTTCTCCCAAAAATGAAAAATTCTGTTGACATGGTTTCTGTGGGTCCTTAAAAACTCTTAAAGTGATAGTTCACCCAAAAAAGGAAAATGCTGTCATTAATTACCCACCCTCATGTCGTTCCAAACCTGTAAGACCTTGTTAATCTTCGGAAAAACAAATTAAAATATTTTTGATGAAATAGACAGCAATGCAACTGATATATTCAAGACCCAGAAAGGTAGTAAGGACATCATTAAAACAATCCATGTGACATCAGTGGTTCAACCTTAATTTTATAAAGCTACAAGAATACTTTTTGAATAGTCGTTATTTTAGTTTTCTTTGTGCACAAACAGTATTCTCGTAGCTTTATAACATTAAGGTTGAACACCTGATGTCACACTGACTATTTTAATGATGTCCTTACTTCCTTTCTGAGCTTTGAACATGTCAGTTGTGTTGCTGTCCATGCAGGGTCAGAAAGCTCTTGGATTTCATCAAAAATATGTTAATTTATGTTCTAAAGATGAACGAAGGTCTTACGGGTTTGGAATGACATTACATTACAATTACAACAAAATTTTCCTTTTTGGGTGAACTATCACTTTAAATTGGATTTAGCAGATATGATAATGTGTTTAAAGGAAGAAAACAGATTATAGTTTAGACACTAGTAAAATCTTTACACTGAATGTGTTAAATAACGTTTTAATCTTTCCTTTCTGTGATGGGGTGGCCCAGAGGGAAGCATTCTTACAACCATCTACAACATCTTACAATTTAAACACAAAAAAAGTCAACAGTCATAATTCAACAAACAGAAAAAAAAGCACTGTATTCATTGTCTGAAAACTGCTCTGAAACCTTGAGCCTGCAGAAAACACAATAGTGGCACATTATGACTTTGAAACACGCAGTTCTCACATTTATGTAATTACATTTAAATAACAGTAAACTATGTAAACTGGTTGGCACCGATAGCCCAGTGGTTAGTGTGCTGCCGTGCGACCCGAGTTCGATTCCCATCTCAAGGTCCTTTGCCAATCACGCCCCCCTCTCATCACCCAATGCTTTCCTGTCTGGCAAAAGCCCAAAAAATATAACTTTAAAAAAAACGATGTAAACTGCCCTTTAAGGTAAAACAACCACATTTTTGCTTCCGAATTTAAGACCTCCTAAAATGACAACTACTTTTGTTATAGCATTTAAGACTTTAAGGTTTTAAATTCAATCAAACTGCATTTAAAGAGATAGTTCACCCAAAAATGAAAATTCTTTTATTTCTCATGTTACGTAAAGTTGTTATTTTTGTTTTCTTTGAGCACAAAAAGTATTCTCATAGCATCATAACATTACAGTTGAACCACTGATATCACATGGACTATTTTAACAATATTCTCACTACCTTTCTGGGTCTTGAATGTGGTAGTGGTGTTGTTTATGTAAGGTCAGAAAGCTCTTGGATTTCATGAAAAATATCTTAATTTGTGTTCCTAAGATGAATGAAGATCTCACAGGTTTGGAACCACATGAGGATGAGTAATTAATGACAGAATTTTAATTTTTGGATGAACTATCCCTTTAGGAGTTTTAAGGACCCACAGAAACCATGTCAACAGCTCATCTTCTGTGAACGGCATTGCTTTGCAAGACAATCTAGGTAAAAAGCAGGTGTAGAATGAAAAGACCTCCAGTGCTTTTCTCTCAGTTTACTTTGAGGGACAGACGGGGGTCTTCTGTGGAATCTACCACCTCCATGTACAAACACTGCATGATTTATGGCTCAATGTGATCCTACTGAGAAACATGCTGAGAACTGACTTCAACTCCAGCTGATTCTCTCTGACTCATATGTTCTAAGATTTAATGGATTAGTTCACCCCCCAATTTAAAATTCTCTCATCATTTATTCACCCTCATGTTGTTACAAACACATGACCTTTTTCAATCATACAACACAAATGAGTTTTTCTGATGCAGTGCAGCAAGGACATTCTTCGAAATTTCTGTTTTTACATTTTCAAGAAAAAAGCATGTCATGTTTTGGAATGACATGAGGGTGAATAAAAGATGACAAAATTTTAATTTGAGCTAACATTTTAAATACACAAACAATAAAAAAGGGTGAACGTACGTATCATAGACGTTGAGCAGCCAGTTGAGACACATGTCCACACACAGAGGCACGTTAACCAGGCTGCTGTGCTGCTGCTCCAGACGGTCATAGATGCTGGTCAGACAGTTGATCACTTGCATTATGTCCATGAATTGCTCATTCTGTTTCAGATTGTGCTGCTCAAAGGCCTCACAGGCTGCAGACATGCCTAGAAGATCCACTGTGCACAGAAAAAAAAGCAAAGGTTGCTAAAGCATTGCTATGCCGTTTCTTGGTTTTAGACAAAAGGAGGAATATTTTAGCTTATTTTCATGAGTATGATGAATGTTCGAACTGAAAAAAAGATTAACATTGTTGTGTAATTGCGAAGAGAAAAAAAGAAAATTGCGGACTTACAGCAGAGAGCTTTCTGCATTCGTCTGAGCTTCATTGCCGTCCTGTACGCCGAGAACCGTACGTTGTTGAGATCCGCTGTTTAGCAAGAGAAAATGTGATGAACGTTGTAACGTAATTTTAGCAAACTGATCGTGCAACATTTCATTACTGTCATAGTCAAACCTCTCATCTTTGCATTTGACAATTTCTAATTTTGATCTTATTTGTTGGGTTCTAAAAAACAGGCAGCAGAAACATCAAGCTAGTTTCATCCAATTAGTTTCTCCATTTTTCTTCCATTGATTAAAAATGTTTTATCTAACAACCTGACATTTTACTCAAGGGAAACTGCACTACCACATAGATTCAAATACCGCAAATGTGTTTTATGTTTCAGCCTTTTGACAAGTTAATGTATATTTACATATCAACATATTTATATATAAACTTGTAATTTTACATGAACCATCATTTCACAGCCACTGCTGCCAAGAGTAAACATTAGATGCTCCGGCATTTTCAGCGCCGACTAATCTAAACGCCTCTGACTGGTGTGTCTTCAGCGCTGACTAACCTAAGCACCTCTGATTGGCCAGTGTATTCCTCAGTTCAACAGAAGCGCGTTTGATTGATTATAAGGCTCAACGCTGCACAAAACAGCGAGCATCTTCAATTCAGTTTAATCGCAACAGCTGTAATTAGTTGTTTAACTGTGCAGGGGCATTTTTTTGCCTTATGTCTTAAATTTAACGTGCATTTTGCAACAACCCTGATACACTGTTATTCAAAGGTTTGTGATTGGTGACTTTTAAATGGTTTTGAAGTCACTTATGCTCACCAAAGGCTACATTAATTTGGTAAAAAAAAAAAAAAAAAAGTTAAAAACGTTTTCCATTCAAATACATTTCAAAACATAATTTATTTCAGCAGACATTCTTCATGAATTATTATAACACGCTCATTTGGTGCTAAAGAAACATTTGTTTGTTGATACTAATTAATATTTTACTTAGTATGTTTTTTTTCAGGATTCTTTGATAAATAGAACATTCAAAAGAACAGTGATTATCTGAAATAATAAAAAATAATGCAATTTTTACTGTCACTTTCGATCAATTTAATGAATCCTTGATGAATAAATACTATTTTTTACTAATTACTCATGTAAATATACAATAAAATGTCACATGAAGATCTCCATTAAAAGTTTTGAGTGACAACATTGCAGAGATCGCTGCAAGAATCACCATGAATATACTATTAATATTTAACACCCAGCTGGTACTACGTGCACATCAGATCTGAATCACGCCTACCTAATGACTGGTACAGTTCTGCCATCTTTGGGTGGTCCCAACATGTTGTTTGGGTCTGGTGACTGAAACAAGATGAACAAAAACATGATGAAATACAATAAACAGTCTGAAAAAATTTGCTTTATAACACCAAAAGCCTACAAAAGACTATAAAGGCTATACAACATCCATAAATGTGTATATGACTCATATTTAATGCTAGAGACAGTGTCATCCATCTAGGGTAATACAGATTAAGACGAGGCCTTGAGTCATTTTACATCAAACAATAAATCTGTGCAGTCCTCAAACTCAAGAATAGCTCAATTATGTTCTTCAACTTCAACAGATACTCAAGCACATTTAAAACATCCATTAAAGCAGGACTATCACGACAATGGCTAAAAACTTACCGTTTATGATAACATCTCTCTTTTAAGAGAATAGTACACTCAAAAGTGAACAATCAGTCATGAACTCATCCTCATGTTATTACTTTATTTTGTGGAAGACAGAATGTGATTTTTTAAAGAACACCCTTGCCTGGCCATTATTTTCAGTACAATGGAAGCAAATAAGAAATGGGGTCGTTAGGCGGTAAAAAAAAAAAGGCAGCATAAATGTATCGTAAAATTGGTCCATACAAGATTTCCAATATAAAAGTTTTTGAAGTCTAACAATACACACACACACACACACACACACACACACACACACACAAAACAACGGTACCACTTCCAGGATACAATTATGCTGTTCAGTGACTTCGGAGTCCCTATTTCTATTTCACTTTCATTATATTGAAAGTAATGGCCAGAATTTTCTTCAAAAATGTCCCTTTAATGCTGCATGGAACAAACCAAAAAAAAAGTCCTATGGGTTTGGAACAACATGAGGATGAGAAATGACACATAATTCATTTTTGAGTGAACGATGCCTTTAAGAAGAAACGAGACGAGATTTGTAATGTGCTTTCCCAGCAATGTAACACATAGGATTTTTAAAAAAACATTTTGCCACCATTATGCCAGAAGTTTGTGGTCTCTTGAGTAAAGAAGACCGACTAGGCAAAGTGCCAAAACTAAGCAAGTTAGCAAAGAATTGTAGGCATGTTTGTGAGTGAAACCCACTAAACTGCAACTCATCCCAATTAATAGTTATCCTGTTGAATGTGCATTTGGCAGCGACTGTAACAATTGAAAAGTAATGGAACGTAAAGCTCCAAAAACTCATCTCTGCCAAAAACTCATCTTGCAACTCATAATCACTTTATCTGATATCTCCCATGAAAAAAGTTTGAAGTCCATTGTTTAGATCCTACTTCTGACCATGGGAGTTGTTTTAAGCATCCGAGTTACTATCGTACTGGGTCATCTTTGTTTGAATCTTAAAAGAGGAGAGTTTAGATTTCTACATTCACAACAGTGCCTGTTTTGTTACAAGGGCTCTAAACGAATCCATTAGTGAAAATGCAATTTACACTACTGAGATGCCTTGTTTTGAAGTGTTGCTATGGGCCGGGATGTTTTTGTGATTTTGGGTCTAAGCCAGGCAAGCAGCTCTGCAGAATTCTAATAAGGTTGAGAAACTTCAAAACTAATAAATTATACTCAGACCCTACAGTGTTTTTAGTAGGGAAAAACAGAGACCAGGGTTCCAACCATCAACAAACATGAGATGAAAGTGAACTTCCAAGCATTGTTTTTTAGAAGAAATCTTTTGAAAAGTCAAAGGGGTCAAAATGAAAGTATGAAAATGTAAAAAGGGTTGTGGAAAACATCAGTGTCTCTGAAATGCAAACATTACGGCATGGAATTACTTTCAAACTTGAACCACTAAAAGGTACTATAGTACCAATACCATGGGACTGCGACACCATTTTTCCTAACCTGGAACACCTGTGAAACATTTATCTGAAGCAACAATATGAATGATATTTCTAATACCCATACTGGTATACTGACAGTATGTTTAAACTGGTAAGCTTGTTTTTTTTTTGTTTTTTTTTGAGTAATACTACCATTATAGCCTGTTTACAACAGCGAGACTAATGTAAGCCTTCTATTCTCTTAAATTCAATCATAGAATCATGTCAGTGGCTTTTAAGAAAATAAATGAATTGTGAACGCCATCAGACTGAACTCATGTGCGAATGGCTTTCTGAATGCCCCTGAATGCATCACAACGTCCTGCATTGTTTGATGCCCTGCATATCACAATTTTATTCTACTCACAGCCTCTTGTAACGAAATAAAGAAATGAAATTGTTATTGTTATTTATGTTGCAAAAATTTATGCAAAAAATGATGCAAAAAAAAATGGTTGGCAAGACATTTTTGTTTAATAAAAAGTCTCATGCTCACTATTAAGGTTTTTTTTTTTAAATCACAATGCAGTAAAAACAGTACAACCGTTAAATGTTATTACAATGTAAACTGTTTCCCTATTTTATCTACATTTTAAAATGTAATTTATTCCGGTGATGGCAAAGCTGAATTGTCAGCATAATTTCTCCAGTCTTCAGAGTCACATGATCCTTCAGAAATTATTTTGATATGTTTATGCTACTTAATATTTCAGTGAAAACTGAGATTCCTTGATGAATGGAAAGTTGAAAAGAACAGCATTTAACAATGCATAAACCTTACTGTCACTTTAGGTGAATTTAAAGCATCTCCTAATAAAAGCACTAGAAAGTATTAAGAAATCTGAAATAAAGTATTGATAATAATTAAAAAATAATAACAAACTTACCAACCCCAAACTTTTGAAAGGTGGTGCATACATTAAGTACAATGACTCAACAAAAGCCAACTAATTAATTACAATTAATTTAGGAACATTTATTAACATTTCTTCTGAAGCAGTATAGTAAGATTCTTTGCACATCATAACATATGTCTGTCTTCATGTTTTAGGAAGGGATAATCTTTGACGTCAAAAAGTTTGAAACCCCTAACATACACAATTTGTGGGCACCACAGGCAGCTCTCTAGGCTTTGAGACACAGTCAGTATCTGGCAGCGCCCTCTAGGTTCAGGTAGGCTCGGTAGAGCATGCCAGTGGCCTGATGGCAAATTTCCCACTGAGATCTCCATACCTGCACATCTCAAAGCAGTGCATGAGCGGAAGTACAGCAGTAATGTGGGTTTGGACAAGAAGGAGGAATGCCCACCTACATGCATGCATGCATCTTACAGCACAGGGTACCCACACACACACGCACGCATTACGCAGACACCTCTAATTGTGGCTCTTGGTTATGGTTGAATGCAAACGCAGCCATAAGTATGTGGTTAAAACCCAAAACAGTGATCTTCTGTGTGGCATAACGTTAACTTGTGGGAAGCGCACGAATATGGAGGAGTCTTAAAGGCCAAGCCTCGTTCTCAACACAAGGATTTCCAATAAAATACAGCTCGAAAACATACATGACAATATGAACGCCTCGTTAGGTTTATCAGTCTGCATGCTGCAAGAAGGGCAGAGCAGGAACATCAGGAACTATCGACGTGTTTGGCATTGGAAAAATAAACAAATCAAGCGCTGAACTGGCATGTCGCTAAAAGACGAGGACATCCCCGGCTGCACTGGCTCCATGTAAAAACCGAACAAGCACCTGCTAAGCTGTAAAGAAAACGGGGACGGAAAAGAAGCAGCGGCTATACGGCAGATGGACGAATGCAAAACTCCTTCGGCGTCCTCTACTCGCACGGAGCCGACATTTATTCAGGCTTGCATTGTACTTACTTTCTCAAGTTCTCCCTCATGTCGCCTCTCGGTAATCGCCCAATCCAATTTGTTTGTTTTTACAATCCCGATGGTTCGATGTTGTTCGGGCGAATCACCTCCGCGGTGTTCCCTCTCTACAGGGGAAAAAGCATCCGACTTCCCTGCGATCTCCCTCAGCCAGAGCGGCTCAGACGAGGCGGAGCTTTTCCTCCAGCTCCCTTCCCCCTCTAACTCCTCTCGCTTTCTCTCTCTCTCTCTTTCGCTCACTTACAGGCTGTGCCTCAAAACATAGCATGCCGCCTACCTAGACCGCATTTTAGGGTATTGCTATGGAAATAGTTTAAATATCGGAAAGCGACAAAAATACATTTTTAAAAATGCTGGAATGTAGCGCCTGTTATGCTAAAAACAATCGACTCCAAGTTTAAACGCGTCTGTGTGATTCGACAAATTGTTCGTGCAATGTTCGAACACTCATAATGCTCAAAGTAAACGTCTGAACTTTAAAATGATGCTCAAAAACGCTCAATTAACTGTTGAAACTTGCGATTGATGCTGAAAATGCTCGATCATTATTTCCATAATGCAATTAAACATTTAATTGTGCCTACGAAGGAATAAAAATCGAACCAATAAAATGGAAAAAATTAAAACGTTCAACTATGATTGCGCACTGGAATGTTTGATTCGAACGTTGAAGGGTTCGTTGAGTTATGGAAAAATTTAAATGTCAGAACGCAACAAAAAAATAACCAAAATGCTCGAATCGAAGTCTACGCCGTAAATGAATGGAACGTTATGATCAAAACGCTCGGATAAAACTTTCGAAAAAAAAATTAGAAAGTTTTGATGATTTGGTCGAGAAAATTAAAACACATACGCGAAATGCGCGAATCGCAATCTACAATGCAGTGAATAAATGGAATGTTGCACAACAAAAAATTGATTCCTAAAATGCTTGAATGGAATGTTCTAGTGCCTATTATGCTAAAAAAAATCGACTCTACGTAAAATCGGGCCTGTATGATTCGATAAATTGTTCGTGCAATGTTCGAACGCTCTGGTAATGCTTAAAGTGAACGTCTAAACTTTCAAATGATGCTCAAAAAGGCTGTTTGATGCTCAGTTATCTGTTGAAACTCGTGATTGATGCTGAACCAATATAAAAAACTGAAATGGTTGGAAAAAAAATTCAAACGTACGCCTATGATAGTCTAAATACTCAATCGAAGTTGGCGTGTTCTGCATTGAACTATCTGGCGAATCACACTGCACATTCGAATATTCCATTCAAGCATTATGTGGAAATCATTTAAATATCACAACAAAAATAGATGTCTAAAAATGCTGGAATGTTGCACATTATGCTAAAAACAATCCACTCCACGTTCAAACGTACCCCTGGGATTCAATAAATTGTTTGTGCAATATTCCAACAGTGCTCAAAGTGAAAATGATGCTCAAAAATGCTCAGTAACTCTTGATGCTGAATATGCGCAAATAAAAAAATTGAATGTTCTGATGATTTCCATAGGAAAAAAAGCTCAAATCAAATGGTTGAAAAAATTGTAAACGTTCGCATATGATAGTCAAAGTACTCGAATACGCCAGTCTACAATGCAAAAAAACTGTGAATGAATGGAATGTTGGCACGTTATTATGAACTATTTGGCAAATCACGCTAGTGCATTCAAACGTTTGAATCGAGCATTGTGTGGAAACAGTTAAATGTCAGAACACAACAAAAAACAGATTCCTAAAAACACTGGAATGTAGTGCACATTATGCTAAAAACAATCGACTCCACATTCAAACACCTGTGTGATTCGATAATTGTTTGTGCAATGTTCGAAATGCTCTCCTAATTCTCAAAGAGAACATCTGCACTTTAAAATGATGCTCAAAAATGCACAATTAACCAAAACTCAAGACTGATGTGGAAAATCCTTGATTGTTATTTTCATATTGCATTCAAACTTTAGATTGTGAACCTATAAAACAAACCTATAAAACGGAAAAAAGCTCAAATGGTCGAAAAAAAAATTCAAATGTTCAGCTGTGATAGTCAAAATACTCAAGTCGAAGTCTACGACACAAAAAAGGGTAAATGAGCAAAATGTTGGCACATTCTGCATTGAACTATTTGGCGAATCACACTGTACATTTGAATGTTCAAATCAAACATTATGTGGAAATAGTTAAATGTCGGAAGAGCAACAAAAATTGATTCCTTAAATCCTTTAATGGATTGTTATAAAATGCCTATTATGCTAAAAACGATAAATTCTGCGTTCGAATGCACCTGTGATTCACAATTTTTTAATGCAATGTTTTGAACACTCCTGCAATAAAATGTTTAAACTGAACTTGCTCATACGCCTAATCAATTGTTTAAACTTGCCATTTATCCTGAAAAACTCAAAACGCAAACACAAATATTTTAAACGTTGTGAAGATTTCAATAATGCTCAGATCAAACGTCTGAAGGTGCCTATGTAAAAAAAAAATGCATGAATAATATATGGAAAAAAAGCTCAAGTGGTACTATAAATAAAAATAAAAGTTAGCCTATGATGGTCGAAATCCTTAAATTAAACACTCTATGAAATAAATAAATAATGTCTGGATCCAATATTCAAACATGTCTATGATTAAAAAATTGTGTTTAGGCAGGTAGCTCACTTGGATTTGAGAGATAACTACTTAGTGTTCAAAATAACCAGTATTTACTGTCTTGTCAGGGAGAGCTAGATGGGTTATTTATTCTCTGACAAAAGCTGGTGCTACAGTGCCGGAATCTCGTTTTATTAGGCTTGCATTCTGCATAAATTCCAAATAAATTGTGATCCACATAATATGCAATAATTTGCTTAGTTTGTTTAATGTATTGGACGGGATGGAGTTCATGAAGTTTATGAGTAAAAAGCCTATAAAAAGTTTATGGGTAAAATATTTCACTGGGTAACACTTTTATAATAGCTTTCATTACTGACATTAACGAACATTTCGATCACTACTGTACATATATAAATGTCATGAAACTTGGATTCATACGTATATTTCATGTAAATGAGTGAATGAACTACTGATCTGTTAAGAGTTAATGTTTGTTGATGACTTATTAATGAAAGTTATTATAAAACGGTCCCCTTTATTGTCCTGCAGCCTATCATATGCAATAGGCTGGAAATAACAAATTCTACTGCCATCTGACTGAAAGTACTGCTCCGCTTGACCAGCATTAATGACATTCATAATCTATGACAGCATCATTAAGAGTCAGTTCTCTCCTACTTGAAGTCAGATTCATGCACTGCCATGAGCATAAATGCTGCCCTGAATTTATATGAAGATTGTGTACATACTTTAAAGATTAAATCAAATACTGTATCTCAACCGAATGAGTAATAACATGCGTTGCATGCTGTGGGGTTTAAGCTTGGTTGCTTAGAATTGATCTGTAAATGGGAAGAAACCTGGCATAACTGGCTCAATAAATGAATCTGACTAGAGACGGTTAACCACACATAATCACATTACCATTTTGAGGACATAGATTTTACACACAATATACTGGAATGACTCTTATTGTAAGTCCATGTATGTCCACTAATGCTCAAAAGTGTGGGATAAGTATTTTTTTTGTTGTAAAATGTTTTTGAAAAGTCTTATGCTCACTAAAGCTGCATTTATTTTAAATTAAAAATATTGTGAAATATTTTTAGAATTTTAAACTTTTATATTTTGAAATATTTTAAAATGTAATTTATTTCTATAATTAAGGCAGCCATTACTCCAGTCTTCAGTTTTTTTCAATATTCTTTTATGAGTATAAAAGTTCAAAAGAACAGCATTTATCTGAAACGGAAATCTTTTGTAACATTCCGAATGAATTTGTTACTTTGGATCCATTTAATGCATCTTTAATGAATAAAAGTATGAATTTCTTTTAAAAAATCTTACCGATCCTAAACGTTTGAACATCATTGTATGTATATATGAGATTATTGCAACTTGTAAGCAAGACACCCAAGTAGGAGAGTGTGGGAGGAGCTGTGCCACTTTAAAAGAGAACTCCACTTTCAGAACAACAATTTACAAAAATGTACTCACCCCCTTATCATCCGAGATGTTCATGTCTTTCTGTCTTCAGTCATGAAGAAATTATGGTTTTTGAGGAAAGCATTTCAGGATTTTTCTCCAAATAATGGACTTCATTGGTGCCCCGATTTTGAACTTCCAAAACGTAGTTTAAATGCAGCTTCAAAGGGCTCTAAATGATCCCAGCCGAGGAAGAAGGGTCTTATCTAGCAAAACGATCAGTCACTTTTTTCCAAAAATAAAAATACGTATACATATTAAGCACAAAAGCTCGTGTAGCACAGGCTCTGGGATGCACGTCCACAACACTACGTACTATTGAATCATGTCGAAAGGTCACGCTTTTTACCAAAAAGGTACAATGATGTCAGACGATTCTGAAGTTGTAGGAGAAAATGAGATGAGTTTTTCGCCATACTCTACCTTTTTGAGCCAGAGTACACAGACGATGAACTTAGACGTGATTCGTAGTGTCATGGACACGCACCCCAGAGCCTGTGCTACACAAGCTTTTGTGCTTAAAAAGTATACAAATTTTTATTTTTAGAAAAAAATTACAGATTGTTTCGTTAGATAAGGCCCTTCTTCCTTGGCTGGGATCATTTAGAGCCATTAAAGCTGCATTTAAAATACATTTTGGAAGTTCGAAATCGGGGGCACAATTGAAGTTTATTATATAAAGAAAAATCCTGAAATGCTTTCCTCAAAAACCATAATTTCTTCACGACTGAAGACAGAAAGACAAGGGGGTGAGTAAATTATTTGTAAATTGTTGTTCTGGAAGTGGAGTTCTCCTTTAAGTTGTTCTCTAGGCAAAGAAAATCAGATAGAAGTGAAAGTAATACTCAATATTATATTGTAGGATGTCTGCTACAGTATCTACTGAAATAAGAAGCATATATATCATATAGATATGGACTATAACTTCTAAAAATGTGCTCTGCATGTCGAGGGATATATTTTTCACATTTTCATAAATCAGCCATCAGATTTAATATCCAGAACATTTTAACATTCTGCAATATCATCTCCTGCATTTCAATGTAAAACTTGCTATTGCATTTGTTGAGCCACTAGCACAACCTTTTCTCACAGGTACTATTTTGGGGGAAAATGCTTCATTCAATAACTCATGATTAACCTTCAGTCATTATTTGACTGACTGAATGGTTTTATGCATATTTAACATGTATTAATATAGGTACTGTATATTTTTAACCTTTGACATGAAATTCATTATAGACACTTTGACAAAGAATTTCTATATTGCAGGAATAAAAAACAGTATTAAAATGAAATGCTATTTGCAAAACCTTTTAGTCACCATGGCTGACATTTTCTCATTATATTGTTTAGTTTTGTAACTACACATATATATGTACCATTTGTTACAAAGAGCAAAAATATGAGTGATTATCTGTATTTGCACTTTTATGTAAAGTATAGAACATTTAAATGGAAACTGCCAAACTTCCAGGTTTATTATGAAGAAAAGTTTTTCAGAAACTCGTTCGCTCAGTCATCTGTTCTCAGCTATATGTGACGCATGCTGCTACATGCATTGGCAGAGCCTAATTTATCATCTCAGATTATTCTGCACAAATTTTCTAGGGTGATATCTCTGTTCGGAAAAAAAGGTCATGGAAAATCACTTTTCTTTGGTA
The DNA here is from genome assembly GCF_022985175.1 of Labeo rohita. NCBI lineage: Eukaryota > Metazoa > Chordata > Actinopteri > Cypriniformes > Cyprinidae > Labeo > Labeo rohita. The sequence continues at coordinate 41,699,770 of NC_066869.1, read as the reverse complement.
GTCTGCCGCCAGCTGTGATATATTTCTTAGTCTGGGAGCTTTCATACTGTTGAAATTCAATTTGTTAATTCAGTGTGGACCTTGAATGTGCCTGACATCAACATGTGGGCTGAGTTTAGGAAGACTTACTTGATATAGTAGGGGACATTGTTGGGCGAAATAGAGCGTTCAAGAGGGCTTTCAACAGACGCTGTGTGAAGAAAAGAAAACCCATTCATGTTACCACAATTTCAAAGCCCTTTCAATTCAAACACTTCTTCATTTGGTACATAACACATTTTATGTACAGTAACTGACTGACTAAATACACAGGATTAGTATGTAAGTACAATGCTATGACATTACTATACTCATAATATTGCAAAACAGAACAACAAAAACACTCACCATGAAGGAAATTCTGAGACTGAGGGCCCAAGTCCTTATAGGCTGTGGTCAACTGGCTCAGATGTTCCTCAATGGAGATCTAAAAAAAATATAGAAAAGACAGAAAGGAGTGAGTCTGAACTAGAATTAACGGCTGTAAATTATGTAATTTTAATATCATTTATAACATTTTATTCTTTGTTACATTTTGAATTAGCTTTTATTTATATCATTTTATTAATATTTTTAGTTTATTTGAATTTAAGCCTTAGGGCTTTTGTCATTTTTATTAGTTTATATAAACAGTTCTTCTGAGCTTTAATTAACCATTTCCCCGCCAAACATGGAATTTTCGAGAGAGGTATAACTGCAGCCTGGAGATCTCCAAATGGGGGCGGGAACTCCTATATGGGGTGGGTGCTCCAAAATAGGGCGTGGCTTCCTCCTTTTGACAGACAGGCACATGACATGCATGCGCAATTTCCCGCCCCCAATCCACTTCAGTGCAAACACCGCAACACAGCTGATTTTAAAGATTTTATTGGTTGTGTCAATCACAGTGTTGATTTCCTACACTATGCTACACAAATGCCTCACCGGAAAATTGGACTTTTTAGTTACATCCAGCGTCACTACCCCCTCCTACCCTGCGAATTTCAAGCCCGGGACACCCCCGTTGCTTAAAACAAAGCGATAGAGTAAAACCTTTCCTCTGTGGTTCACTGGGACCACTTGCGTGAGAGCTCATAGGTGATTCCCGTTTATATCATTAACCACTGGCCACAAGCTTTGCTATCACTGAGCATATGTATTTATATAGCATGGTTTATTTAATTTGAGATCAACTACAAACAATGTTTAATTTATAAAGTTTAGTTTGGAATGTAAGTCAATAACAACAGGCTGAAGCTCGAGCCAGTGGGGAAAGTCTTTGTGTGCCAAGACCCCGCCCCATGCCATTTTGGAGATTTCTGGTCTGCAGTTATATTTACTTGAAATTTTTTTAAATTAATGAGATAACGCTTTCCTACCAAACACCAAATTTTACGGGTTTCACAGTTATATGCTTGGGGGCGCTATTACACATCTCCTGAATAAGTCCACAATCTTCAAAAACACAGACAAGGAAGAGGCAAAAATGAGCGATCTCATATGTAAGCAGATGCATATGAAAAATTATGGGAGCATCAAGAATAAACAGCATGTAAAACAAAACCGCCTAATGTTACAGAGTGAAATATCGATCCAGGAAGTGGTAAAGGACTGTGCAAGGTTTGGGTGTGTTGATGAAAGCGATCTCCTGCATCTTTGCTTTAAAGGAGAAGTCCACTTCCTGAACAACAATGTTCATGTCTTTCTTTCTTCAGTCGAAAAGAAATTGTTTTTTTGAGGTAAACATTTTAGCATTTTTCTCCATATAATGGACTGATATGGTGCCCCGAGTCTGACCTTCTAAAATGCAAGGGTCTTATCTAGCAAAACGATCGGTTATTTTCATTAAAAAAAATACAATTTAAATACTTTTTAATCTCAAATGCTCGTCTTGTCTTACTCTCCCTGAACTCTGTGTATTCTGGTTCAAGACAGTTAGGGTATGTTGAAAAACTCTTGTTTTGTATTTCAATTGTATTTTCTCCCTCAACTTCAAAAATCAATTTTCAAAGTGAGCATGCAAAGATGATCAAACACCCTTAACAAAAATGCTAAAACAGCGATATAAGACGATTTTGAAGTTGAGGAAGAACATGACATGGGAGTTTTTCAACATACCCCAACTGTCATGAACCAGAACAAAAACAGAGGTCGGGAAGAAGAAGACAAGACAAGCGTTTGACATTAAAAAGTATTTAAATTGTATTATTTTTATGAAAATAACCGATTGTTACGCTAGATAAGACCCTTCTTCCTCCGCTGGGATCGTTTACAACCGCATGTGGGATCGTTTGAAGCCGCATATAAACTGCATTTTGGAAGTTTAAACTCAGGGCACCATAGCAGTCCATTATATGAAGAAAAATGCTGAAATGTTTTCCTCAAAAAACATAATTTGTTTACAACTGAAGAAAGAAAGACATGAACATCTTGGATGACAAGGGTGTGAGTACACTATCTGTAAATTGTTGTTCTGGAAGTGGACTTCTCCTTTAATCATCGTACTAAATATGATCCAACTGTGCCATTTGACAAAAATGTGATTTTCTCATCTTTTTGCTCAAAATGTTTTTTTTTTTTTTTTAATGATACTTACCTACATTGAACTCCATACATGTCCACACTATCACGTTTTGGTTTGAAAACTCATATTTTTCTCTCCTTTTTGGCCTTCCATCCACACTGAGGCCTTGTTTACACTTGTGCATTTTTGTTTTAAAACGGCATTTTAAAATGAAAACTATCCTCTTCCACGCGTTTTCACTGCGTTTCAGAAACGATCTCCCTCTACACTACACAACCCAAAACGCATGTCACATGACCATTGCAGGTACAACCATAGATATATATAGGTAGATGTCCTATTATTTAGATGGCAGATGAATGGGGAATCTATCTATAAATATCTATAGGTACAACAATGAGCATTATGTTATTTTACATGGTCATCAAGGATACACAGTGCAAATGTTTTGGTCCGTTTACATTGAAACGCAACTCCGGTGTTTTCAAACTAAAATGGGGTCTGCAGTGTTTTTGAAAGTCTCCATTTTCGAGGGCTGAAAACGCGGGAGTAGTGTAAACGACAGGCGTAACCGCAGCAAAAATTATGCGCTTTAAAACGAAAATGTACTACTGTTAACGCACCCTGAAATGAATCCATCTGTATAATCTCAGTGAGCTGTTGTGAGGTTTTACACATGTGCAGAAAGGTAAATTTAATGTTTTCTGATGTTTCAGTGTGGATGAGAAACTTCTGGAAAACGCTAATGTGGGCGGAGAGCGTTTTAAACTGAAAACGAAAAATGTTTCAAATGTAACCGGATTAATGTAGATGTTGCACAAGTGTTGCTCAAAAAAAAAAGAAAGCTTGAAGCTAAAATAAAACAGATTTCTTGTTTAAAAGTAAAGGCTCTGCTCTTTATTTTGATGTATTGCAAGTTCAGATATTCATACAACAAAATATTCTGGGGGCCATGAAATTTGAGTGAAAATGATCAAAAATGCTGTCAGTGACTGGCAACTTTTTTCAAAAACACTCGCAGGGAAAGAGTTCATTTTTTTGCCCAGTTTTAGTTATGTTTCACATGGTTATCAAGGTAACATTTCTAAGTTTTAGAAAGTTCTTTTTATCTCATTTATCTTATTTCATTTCAACATTTCAAAACCTTTTCAGCATTTCAATTAACAGAAATGATATTTATAAAGTTAAAAAGTTTTAGCTGACAATAAAACACTTACATAAGGAAACAATGACTGCAATGGATGATAAAATGATTTTAAAAGAAATCTATGGTACAAAATGTTTTGTGTGCAGAACACTTCATCATATTTGTTTTTATGTTTCTGTCCTACCTCCTTTTATTAAATAATGCCTTTCTGTGTCCTTTTTCAAATCTCTGAAGGACAGATCATTCCTGCGATCTGCTTGTTGCATCTATTGCTGACATGTACACTTTTCTACAACTTCTCAAAGATTGAACTGTTTTTTTTCACTCTTTTTGTTTTAGAAAATAAATCTGTTGGTCTGTTAGAATGAATCCTATATTAAAGAAGTCGTCCACTTCCAAAACAAAGATTCACATATAATGTACTCACCCCATTGTCATCCAAGATGTTCATGTCTTTCTTTCTTCAGTCCTAAAGAAATTATGTTTTTTGAGGAAAATATTTCAGCATTTTTCTTCATATAATGGACTGATATGGTGCCCCGAGTTAGAACCTCCAAAATGCAGTTTAAATGAGGCTGTAGGAAGAAGGGTCTTATCTAGCGAAACAAATTTTTATTCTCAAACGCTCGTCTTGCCTTGCTCTCGTTGAACTCTGTGTATTATGGTTCAAGACAGTTAAGGTATGTCGAAAAACTCCAATCGTATTTTCTCCCTAAACTTCAGAAATCATTTCAAAATCATCCTACATCGCTGCAGACGTACTTTCGTATGTAATTTCTTTATGACCGAAGAAAGAAAGACATGAACATCTTGGATGACAAGGGGGTGAGTAAATTATATGTGAATTTTTGTTTTGGAAGTGGACTTCTCCTTTAAATCAAACTTTGTTTGTACACATTCCTAATTTTATTTTATCAATTAATTTGTGCATGTTATTCCAAATGAAAACTATTTTGTCTTTGTAATCTGTAATCAAAATTTAATTTATTATATTTTTTTTAATCTGAAACAACTGTCCTTTTTTTTTGGCTATTTGATAATGTTAAAGGATTAGTTGAATTCCAAAATAAAAATGTAAAGATGTTTAAAATGATCTTTAAAAATAAAGACGTAAAGAAATTATGTTTTTTGAGGACTGTCACACCCCTGTGGACTGTTTTGTTGGTTTTGCTCTTCTGTGCCCTTTGCCCATTTGGTTTTTCCTGTTCCGTTTCTTGTTAAGTCGTAATTAGTTAATTATCTACACCTGTCTGTGTCTCGTTAGCTTCCCTTTATAAGTTTGATTCAGTTCCGTTGTCCCTGTCTGATCTTAATGTTATGTTGGAGTGTGTTCCCCTGCTGTTCCTGTCTTTACCCTTGTTGGATTTATTATTAAAACCCGTTTGTTTTTATTTCCTCGTCCTCGGCTCCTTCCTACACACAACCTGACAAGGACAACATTTCAGCATTTTTCTTTAGTCTAAAAGAAATTAAGGTTTTTGAGGAAAACATTCCAGGATTTTTCTCCATTTAATGGACTTCAATGGGAATCAACAGGTTGGCAAATTGCAGTTTTAATGCAGCTTCACCGGTCTCTATAAAATCCCAGCTGAGGAATAAGGGTCTTATGTAGCAAAATCATCAGCCATTTTCTAAAAAAAAAAAAGTAAAAATGTATATACGTTTAAATCACAAATGCTCATCTTGCACTAGCCTGACTTCATGCATTACGTAGTCATGTTGGAAAGGCGAACGTGCAAAGAAGGTCAAACGCCCTTTACCAAAAAAGGTAAAATAACAATGTCATACAATTTTAAAGTTGGAGGAGAAAATGAGATGGAGTTTTTCACACCACCCTACCTTTTTTAACCAAAGCACACAGACGAAGAACTAACCATGCGTGACCTTTCCAACATGATTATGTAATGCATGAAGTAACGGACACTAGTGCAAGACAAGCATTTGTGGTTAAAATGTTTATAATTTTTTAGAATATGACCAATTGTTTCGCTACATAAGACTCTTTTTCTTCGGCTGGGATTGTGTAAAGCCTTTCGAATCTGCATTGAAACTGCAAATTGGACCTTCAACCTGTTGGCTCCCATTGTAGTCCACAATATGGAGAAAAATCCTAAAATGTTTTCCTTAAAAACCTTAATTTCTTTTTGACTGAAGAAAGACAGACATGAACATCTTGCATGACAAGAGTAAATTATCAGGCAATTTTTATTCTGGAAGTGAACTAATTCTTTAACCATCAGCCAAACTGCTATTTAAGCATTGTTTTGGCAATACACATCGAATTTGATTTAGAAGAACAAAGATGGTTACCTGCAGAAGCCTCCATCTCATGTTGAGGTCATCAATTCTGCTCAGGTTGTCTGGAGAGAGCTGAATATCAGGTGGTCTAAATGTAGAGGCCAGTTGGTTGACCTGATTTACATTATCTTGGATGGGAGCTATCTCCTCCTGGAACGCCTAGAAATTTACAGAAATCTTGATGTCTTTTAAAAAAAAAATGCTTAAAGATTAAAACAATAAATATATATACACAATAGTATAAACATGCTTCACCAAGGTGCTTCATATAACACCATGGAACATGTCCAAAACATCTGGATGAGAGGATACCAACCTTTACTCTGTCTATGTGGTTTTGCAAATCATCTACGAGCAGGTCCCCAACAGGCGTCCAAGAATTCTTCACGGCCTCAGCCTGCCGGAGCTTGAAGTCCAGCTGATCCTGGGCGTCCTGGAGCTCCATCAGCCTCTCCATGGCCAGTTCCAGCTGTTGCTGCCAGTCAACAGAAGCCGCACCCAGATTCTTCCATCGCACTGTTACATCCTCCACTTCTTTACGCAATATGCGGCCCACGTTTTGAACCCTCTCCTCAGGACTTACATCTGGGTGGCACACGAGAAGTATAATACAGGTTATAGCATCTGGGTTTTTATGCATTGGACATACGTGTGAGTGCAGATTACATACCCTTTTGTCCAGGCCTCTGTTTCAGACCCTCACGAGGCATCTCGGCGAGGAAGGTTTTAGCATTGTCGAGTGTTCCATTGATTACAGGTTCTTTGGCACTCAATTCTCTTCTGAAGCCCTATGAAAGCATGAGGATTTGGTATCAATAGTACTGTATGTCACATTGAGGGGTGAATATTTTTGAAACTTTAGCACATGTGTGAAAATCTGCATCTTATTCACATACTATACACCCCCTGGAGTCAAACTTAAACAGGTGGTATTTGTGCTGGTAGTGACACCTCATGCATATTTAAATTAAGCTATTGTCATTCCTTCCTGGGCAAACATGCCTTCTTCCTATGCAAATAGGGCTCATTATAGAATGCGCTGGATTTGTAAATATCATTGCCACCGGATGCAATTAACACAGTACTGTTACCAATGTTTGTGTACATTTTCAAGTGATCCTGGTGTGAGAATTTTACTGCTCACTGGCTTTTAGCCATTTTCTAGGTACATTTCCATACTATTGCCCCATACGAACTGTCATCAACAGTTTCTACATCATTACATGATATTCATAATTCCTTCAAAGAACCAGGTGCTAAAATAACGCAGACATTGCATGCCAGTGTTGAATAAAATAAAATAAAATAGAAAGTTAAACTAAAAAGCTAAATAGAAATCTAAAAAAATAAACATGACAAAGTCACATAAAAATGAAAATGTAAAATATTAAAATATTAATCAAAATAAATAATAAATAAATGACAATAAATAAATAAATAAACATTTACTAATATTAGATTAATATTTTTGTAATATTGTTATATTTGAATACTTTTTTATGTTTTCAGTTTTCGTTTTAATTTTGGTTTAAGTAAAATAAAATAAATAATTTAAAATTAAGTTTAAATAAGTATTAACATTACTAAAACTGAAATAAAAATACATTAAAGCTAAACAGAACTATATAAAAGACCATTCTAAGATATAAGAGGAAGTTGAGCACTTTAATATTTGAATACGTTTTTATATTTTCAGTTTTCATTTTAATTTTAATTAAAATAAAATAAAATAAATAAATGAAAATAAAAAAATGGATGAAAAAGTTAAATTAAAACTGAAATAAATAAGAACTAAACAGAAATATTAGTAAAATGAACATGACAAAATCACAAAAATACACAAACTAAAATTAAAATGAAAATTGAAAATATAAAGTGTACAAAATATTACAATATGACAAATATTGATCAAAATAACTATATTATATAATACTAATAATACTAAAATATTACTCTAAAATTACGTCATCTCAACCATTAAAAATATAAATATAACCATTCTAAGATATAGGAAGTTTAGCATTATTATTTTCTATTTTTCTAATTGTGATAAAATAATTTCTTTTTAATTATATTATCAGCATATAAATTTGAGGAAAAGGTTGAATTGAAAATTTTCACTTCTACATGAATGACAGCAGCAATCGAGTTGTGTGACGTTTAGGTAACAATAACAATAATACATTTTATTTATAATGCACTTTTCTTATACCCAAACAGTAAATACAAGTAAAATTACAAAATTGAATACAACATAAATAAAAACCTCAAGATCAAGTTATCTGCTATGATTTGAGAATGATCTGAAGAACATCCTGTACTTCAAGGGACAAAAAAATCCAACCTTTTGAGTTCATGTTTCAACACTGTATATTTCATAAGCAAAATGTACACCATAACTTTTCCAAGTTAGAGTGGAAAAATAAAGTGTAGGTTTTTATTGACGTTTGCTCAAACACAGCACAGCGATGTCAATTTATTTAATAGTGTGCAAAAACTTTGTTCAATTACATTTCTGCTGAGAGTTTCTTTGCAGCTCCCACACACATGCCAGTTTACTTCCCAGTTAACTGCACCTGTAGAGTGTGACGGTGACTCAGCTGTCACCGGCAGCACACGCTCGCTGAGCTCCCTGCACTAACTACTCTACGACCGCATCCTGTTTACAGCGGCCCCTGACAGCTGATGGCCATCAGCAGATGTTAATTGGTCCGCACAACCATGCAAAGAGACAAGGGACTTTGCACCTCTCCTACGCAAGATATCATCTCCATCTGTTTAAATATTTAACAAGAACAGACTCCGATAATGATCGCACTTGGGCGCAACAAAAGACAGAATGCATAAATCACGTCTCGAACGTCATTCCTCGTGCTTTCGGATGCGTCCCGGACTCACCTTGTGCGTAAGTAGTTGTTGGTGCACGGTCGGCACGTCGCCCCCTACTGGTTTCTGCTTTTCTAGCTCCTCCCGCTTCAGCTGCAGCCAGTTGAGCAGCTCTTGTAAAGACATGTGCATGTGTTTCCACTGATCCACACCTGCATCCAGATAGGGCCTGAGGAGTCGAATGGATGGTAAGATGCGACACTGCCAAGTGTTAAATCACAAACACCACTAGAGAGCACTATACTGTCAGACCGCACATTGAATTTTACAAAGAACGTGCTGGATAAGGGAGGAGATTGGAGAAATCTTTCAATTTTGTATTTGAATATGCATGAAAATTAAAAAAGCTTTTACCAGCTCTTTCTCCTACCACGGCTAATGTGGTTCTAGAAGTTGGGACTTAGGACTAATGGAACTCAAATTTGCATTCAAACATCATGAATTCAGATATTATGTTGGAAGTATTACAGATTCTGCCTGTAAAAAGAAAAAATGCAGACTTGAAAGCAAAACTAAAAGATTTTGCCACAATGTTGTTATGTGGTAGCTAATGTGTTTTAGTGTGTTTTGGGTGGTTTCTTTCTAGGTGGTTGCTGGATATGGCTTGGGTTTTACCACTTGGCTTTACCAAGTGAAAATTGTAAAATAAATAAATAAATAACATTTTAATATTTCCATAATTTTTATATTTAAAATTTCAATAATATTAATAACAATAATAATAATAATAATAATAATAATTATTATTATTATTAATAGTATTTTTTAACTATTATTTTTGAATTATTACAAAAATAAAGAGATAAATATTACAGTTGTAAATTATAATAATTTAACAACACATTTGAATGTTCATGGTTCTCTGATAAATATAATAAAAGTATGAATAATGTTAATTAAATATTAGTAGTAGTAGTAGTTGTAGCAGCAGCAGTAGTTTTAAAATAATAAATAAATAAAATAATAATGAAAAAAATTAAAAATTTTAAAATATATTACAGTTGTAAATAATTTTTTAAACTTATTAAATGTTCATGTTCTCTGATAATAATACATGATAATAATAAAATATTCATAATTTGATTTATAATTACTACTATTATTAGATGTTTTAACTATTAAAACACATAAATAAATATATAAATATTATACATATGAAGACAAAAATATAATATAGCATTATAATATAACAAAGACAAAAATAAAATATATGTAATTTCAATACTTTTACATGTGAAAATATAGTTACATTTTAAAACATTAAAATAGACAAAAGTTATTTTTGAATTGTATGGTTATTGGTTGTTGAGAATAATAAAATTATAAATAATTGTAATTAAATATTATTCATTTTATTATTAGTAGTAGCAGTAGCAGCAGCAGCAAACTATTAAAAAATATTTTAAAAAATTCTCAAATATTTATAAAAATAAAGACAGCAATATATTACAGTTGTAAACTATAATAATTTTATGACACTTTTAAATGTTCATGGGTCTCTCTGATAATAATAAATGATAATAAAATATCAATCATTTTAATTAAATATTATTAGTAGTAATAGTAGTAGTAGCAGCAAGTTTTAACTATTATAAAACAAAATCTAAAATAATGATAAAAAAAAAATATATTACAGTTGTAAATTTTAATAAATTAATGACACTTAAATGTTTATGGGTTTCTTTGATAATAATAAATGATAATAAAATAACAATAATTTAATATTAATTTAATTGAATAATTTTGTAGTAGTAGCAAGTTTTAGCTATTATAACAAATAATTGAAAAATTCTAAAATAATTATAAAAATATTAATAGAAATATATAACAGTTGTAAATGATAATAATTTAATGACAATTTTAAATGTTTATGGGTCTCTGATCATAATAAATTATAATAAAACATGAATAATTTTAATTAGGATTACTATTAGTAGCAGTAGTAGTACTAGTATGTTTTAACTATTAAAACAAATAAATATCAACTAATTCATTTAAAATCTAAAAACAAATATAGTTGTAAAGTACAATAATTTTCCATTTTATATATAAAATGTAGTTACATTTCAAAATATTACAATAGACAAAAAATATTTTTAATTGTAATACTATTTTTACAATATTAATGGGTTTTTTTACTGTATTTTTTAGCACATTTATAACTTTACTAAAAACTTATAATGTAGAAGTCATAACTTCATTTCAAAATCATAATGTTACCAAACTTTTGGCAGGTATTGTGTGTGTATATTTCTGTAATGCAAATGATCCAGACAAACAACACATCAAAGTGTAATAATAATAATGTTACTGAACCCTAGGTTTTCGTAATGTCTTTGCAGCAGGACTAAAAACATTTGCATGCTTTAAATATAAAGTCAAATAAATGCAATGCTTTGCACATGCTATTACACAGGCCTGGGGCTTGTATATGATCATGTTATTTTTCAAAGCCCATTTCTGCTCAGCATGAATTTTTCCCAGGTTAAATATAGATGATTAATTTGCCTTACCTTATACTCATAACTTTGTTACACAACTCATGCCACCGATGCCCCATGTCATCAAGCCGTTTTTGTAGCACCACGGCGTTGTCTGTCCCCTCCAGAGATGACACAATACGCTGTCCGTTTTCATCTAATGAATGGTACATCTCCCGGTGGGCATCAATCTCTGCTTGGAGATCCTGCGAGGATTAAAAGACATCACAGACATCCAAGTTACAGTTCACCCTCTGATTAGGGAAAAAGAAAGAGTTACATCTGTTTACATGTTTTGCTCTAATTGAATATAACATGCTTCAGTAATAGTGATGTTATAAATTATTTTAAATGGAAACACTTGCATAATATAATATAATATAATATGATATAATATAATATAATATAATATAATATAATATAATATAATATAATAATAGATTTTTTCATATTTTAATTAGTTTTTATTTTGGTATTTTCCATTGTCCTTTTAATTTTAGTTTTAGTAATTTTGTTGTGTGTTTTGTCATTTTTATTAGATACCATTTTTATATGTCTACGCAGTTTTTTATTCATTTTTATTTCAGTCAAAATTAAGTTCAAAAATTAGAAAAGTATATTTAATGACTTTAGTTTTTCTAAGTAACAAAAATATTTTTAGAGTTTTAGTAAATTACAATAACCCTAAATAAAAAAAAATAATATAATATAATATAATATAATATAATATAATATAATATAATATAATATAATATAATATAATATAACATAATATAATATAATATATACTTAGTGTTATTTTAGTATCATTGAGATATTATTATAGTTTTTTATATTTTAATTATATTTTAATTTTGTATTTTCCATTTTCCTTCTAATTTTAGTAATTTTAATTTAATTAGATAGCATTTTTATGTCTATATACTTTTTATTATTTTAATTTTAATTTTAGTAATTTTAGTTAAAATATATGAAAATAAAAAATGTTGCTTTTGCATTTTAGTTCAAGTAATAAAAATATTTTTAAATCATTTTCAAATTCAAATAATCATTATAATATAATATAATATAATATAATGTAATATAATTAAGGACAAATGTCAATAATAGTTTCTAATGTTATCACTCCTTTATAAATTAAAAATAGCATTTTTAATAATAACATTTTTTCTTATTATTATTTTATTATTTTGTAATTTTAGAACATCAAATTAGAAAATGAGAAATGCTACTTTATTTCAAATAACGAAATATCTATTTGGGGTTTTAGTAAATTACAATAACCCTGAATATAATGTAATGTAATGTAATGTAATGTAATGTAATGTAATGTAATATATATATATAATATATTATAATATAATATAATATGGAATTTTTAACTTTAAATCTTGTTGATTTAAAGACAAACTCAAAGTCAATAATATTTTCTAATGTTATAACAGCTTTCATAATTTTAAAAAAAGTGCATTTTTAATCATTAAAATGTTTAAATGTAATGTTCTATTTTAGAACATCAAGTTAAAAAAAGATGAATGTTACCTTATTTTATTTCAAGTAACAAAAATATTTTTATCTATTTAGTAAATTAAAATCACCCTGAATATAATATAATATACAATATAATCATATTTTTTATTTATAATATAATCTTGATGTTGATTTAAAGACAAAATCAGAGTCAGTACTAGTTTCAATGTTGTTCAATGCTTTCTTAAACTAAAAATGCCATTTTAGACATTTTATTTCATAACATCAGCAGAATTTCGAAAAAAAAAGTGATTTAAATGAAAATCTATTTCATCACCATATTTCTCTATAAATGCAATGATGCCTTCAATTGCAAAGAGAGTTGTTTTTTCCCCATTATTTTAGAATAGACTAATGCGATACGTTTAACAAACCAACAATTTTCATGCATTTTCTCTGACAACATTTGAAGTGTTTGTTCTCATAGTTTGAGCTGGCATAAACCAATTTGATTCAAAGTCATGATGCAAGCCAAACAAATCCAAAGTCACGAAGCAACCGTGAAGCTGACAGCGAAGATCAAACCTTAACATGATACGTCTTCCTGTGCAACATATCCAATGAATGAGCGACATCAAATGAATGGAAAACAGCCCGTCTGACTGTCGGCAGCGACAATCCTTTAATTCCCCACCATGTGGACGTGTCTGACGCGAGGCGAAAACGAGGGAGAAAAGGACATGGTGAGGATGCGAGCGAGGAAATGTATTCTGCGACCATGTGTCTACATGCGACGTGAAACGAGCTGCAGAATGCCAGTCGCGGAGGCACACTGGCCCTGTTGTTCGAGGCGCGAGTGGGCACTGCGAGCGAGGAATGGGTCAGAGCTGGTTTTCTGGGAGAACAGAGGCTTCTCTTTATAGCCCACGTCTTTGTCTGCCTCTTCATATTTAACTGCGTCTCTGCACCGTTGCCAAATGCACATATCTCCCATACCAGTGAGCAGCGGGCGATCTGGACAATGGACCCGTCAGTTTACTCTGCCTTCCTAATAAATAACACTTAAACTCACAACAGCTGATAATGGGAATGGATTTCAACATTATTTACTCTTCAGTAATATCATTATAGTGTTTATTTCCTAAAGCCCCTTAAAAAAAGCTCTGCATCAGACACTACACTGTACAACTGTTTAACTCAAAGGAGGAGTGCTGTCATGTGATATTAAATTGATACTGTGATATTATTGTGATATTAAAACCAAACAATGAAAGAATTCTGCTACAGATCAGCAACTAAGGAGTGAACACTGTGTAGTTTTTCCAAATGGGGTTTATGAGGAAACTGCAGTGTATTTGTGAGTTGATGAAAAGCTAATTAATTACAAATTAACTGATTATCAAATCAAAGGCTTCAATTTAATGAAATAACTGTATTGTTTCAGTATTGGTGTATTGGTGCATGTTTCAGGTGAAGCACGCAGCGCATTTCATATAAGTTTTTTATATATTATATTATATTATATTATATTATTTTTTATGTTTTAAATAGTTTTTATTTTTGTATTTTCCATTGTTCTTTTAATTTGAGTTGTTTTAGTAACATGTTTTTAAGTTTTAGTAATTTTGTTTTTTGTCATTTTTATTAGATACTGTTCTCTATATGTCTATAGTTTTTATTAATTTTTATTTTACCTTTAATTTTAGCAATTTTAGAACAAGTTAAAATAAAAGAAAATGTGAAACGTTGCTTTTATTTCAAGTAACAAAAATACTTTCATATTTTAGGTTAATTAAAATGGCCCTAAAAATATATAATATAATATAATATAATATAAAATTGTAATTTACAACAGTAAAATATTTATATATTTATTTATATATTTATAAATATTTATTTATAGTATTATATTTATATTTATATACTTATTTGTATATTCGTATATTATATATATATATATATATATATATATATATATATTTTTTTTTTTTTTTCTTGTTTATTTCTCTTTTTTATTTTTTTATTATGTTACAATTATTTTTATTGTTCAAATATTCTATTAATAATCACAATTAAAACTATTATTATTATTATTTTGAACCGTGAACATTCAAATGTTTGTTAAATTATTATAATTTACAAATGTGATATATTTCTGTCTTTATTTTTGTAATTATTTTATAAATAATAGTTAAAACATGCTGAAAATTATTTTATGATTTTTTTTTTTTATAATAGTTAAAGCAGTTACTAATAAACAGTTAAACAGTCATCACCATCAGAGTGCAAAAGTGGTGGTAAACTATTGTAATTTGTAATATGTTTTGTAATCATTTGTTTATTATTTTATTATTATGTTTTGAAATTGTTAAAATATTCTATTACTAAAAATAATCACAAATAAAACTATTATTATTATTTTTATTGACATCACAGAACCATGAACAATCAGTGTTTTTAAATTATTATAATTTACAAATGTAATATATTTCAGTCTTTATTTTTGTAAATAGTTTATAAATAAGTTAAAACATGCTAAAAATAATTTTCTGCCTCTTTTTATATGTTTATTATTTTAGCGTTTTTTTAGAATAGTTAAAATATTCTACTAATAACAAAAATCACATTTTAACTATTATTTTTATTATTTTATTTTATTATTATATCACAGAACTGTAACATACTTCTGTCTGTATTTCTGTAATTATTTTATAAGTAATATATAAAGCACACTACTACTACTACTACTACTACTACTACTACTACTACTAATTATAACAAAAATAATTCAAATTATTATTTTACTATTATTATTATTATTATAACATCATCAGCGAACTGTGAACATTCAAATGTGTTGTTAAATTACTGAAATAATAACTTAAAATCTCAAGGGGTCCTTCAACTAAATATTTTAGATCTGTAAATAAAGCTGGAAATCCTGGAGTAGGGCTTCTCTCACCAATGAGTGTGGAAATGGAAAACCTGGACTAGAGCTGGACCAGAGCGCCTAAATGCTTTAAACTAAGATAGAAAATTGCTGTGACATGTACAATTTGAAAATACTGCTTACCTGCCATTGCTCAAGTAAATGCCGCACTGTGGCAGGGCTTTCCAGAAGTCCTTCCTTAAATGTGGCATCTTGTAAGACATTGGCTGTAGTTTCTGCTTCAGTAAGCCAATTAAGGAATTTCTCCATGTCCAAGTAAAAATGCTGCAACTGTCGCAGTCCGGCTTCCAGATCTGCCTCCTTGTCCCCTGCACTGAAAGGGAAATAACTTCATTATTATATAGAAAGAAAGTGAAATTAAATCAGTACCATAACATACTTTAAAGGGGTCATCGGATGCCCATTTTCCACAGGTTGATATGATTCTTTAGGGTCTTAATAAAAAGTCTATAATATACTTCGGTTAAAAATTCTCAATGGTTGTGTAAAACAACACCCTTTTTACCTTGCCAAAATCAGCTCTACAAAAATCATCCCATTCTGAGGGATTGTTCCCTTAAATGCAAATGAGCTCTGCTCACCCCGCCCCTCTCTTCTCTCTGCAGCTCTGAGAGATTGTTTACTTTAGCCATATTTAGCGCTTTTAGCGGCGAAACTTGCTAACTAGCACGTTATTAGGAAAGGTGATTGCAGAGATTCATTAAAAACCCTTATACTCACTTCTGCTGTAGGTGAAGCTGGATCACGAATGATTTGCGCGAACACAGATGCATTTATGTAGATCAGGAGGCACATCCATTCACAAACAAACATAATCCACTGCATCTTCAGCGGCTCAGATGTCGGGAATAAAGGACGACCACTATGTTCATTATTACATCCAGCAACACAACACCTCAATCGCTCAATCAGAGATATTCTTGTCTAACTTACATCCCTGCTCCGACACCGAAACAATGGAGGTTGGACTGTTACAGCTGATCTGAGGTAAGATGCTCATGTCAATCAACTATCATGGGAGCGGCCTCTGTCGGTGTGATGCCACACCGACAGGCATCTGAGAATGGCTCGATTTGAAAAAGGGGATATTATTTTTACAGATGAATTAAAAACCACTGCATTGATTTGTATCATTATAGGGTAGATTTGTAAATGCTCTGCCAACACACATTAATGTTCAAACAACATGTCAAAGTGAACTTTGCATCCGATGACCCCTTTAAAACATGTTATTATTAGATTGTTAAATCTGCTGGTAACGAATGCTTTAAACATCAAACCGCAGGATCTTGAATGGCACACTATTCTCCTGAAAGCAATTGCAACTTAAAAAGCCTTTAAAATAGCCTCTTATGTACCCTCACTGTGTCAGCAGTGCATTATTTTCAGACTTGACAAATACTTCCTTTCAGTGAAAATGTTATTATATTCCACTCCACTGCTTGGTGATACTGAAAAATCAAAGATTTAAACAAGAGCTCACCGCTTTTTGATGTTGGCCCAAGCTAGATTCATGCTCTCAGTCATTTGTTTAACTTTGCTTGTGTCGTCGTCCGCATAAAGGGTCAGTAGTTTGTTTGCCAGCTCATTGGTGACATTCATCTGAGCTTGCCACTGCTGTATATCCTTAGACAGTTGCTGCAATATAATTAATAATACAGTGTTTATTTGCAATCAGATCACATGCATTCATCTGCAGATCATTCAATGAACGCAAGCACACTGACTCAAGTTTATTTCAGTTCTGTAATGAAATAGATATTGTGTTTATTCTACATTACCTTGACATCTGCATTTTGGCCTTTTAAATCATCCATGCTGTGAGAAACTTTCTTCCAGCTCTCTAGTTTCTCATTGGCTTTCTTAATGAGAGGCTCCACCCTTTTTCTGGCCTCCAGCCAATCACTGGAGTCCTTATACATGTTCTGCAGTTGAAGGACCCTGTTTGTCAGTTTGGTGTGGGAATCTTCCCAGTGTGCCTGTAATTTTTCAACTTGAAATAAAAGAACGTTTGTAAGTAACAAGTCTGAAGATGTCAAACAATCACAGGTCGTATAATGGACTTAAATCAATCATATAAAATGAATTATTTAATTATTTAGAATAAACGTAGAAATAGATTAATAAACTGACTGATTTTCCTAACCAAATACAATGCCATCGTTTAACTACATTTTTACATTTCTGAAAAAGAAAGCAAGATAGAAAGTAGTGTTGTCTTATAACGCTATATGACCTTGAGATGCCTGTTAAGATAAAATCCTTGCCAACAGTCATTTTTTTACTTTCTGCCTTATTTCAGAGATACAGTTTTCCACCAAGCAGTTACAATGTTGACACTTCCATATCACCACAAATACAGTGCAAACGCTGACTTACTGCGGTCTGTAATGGTTGCCCGTGTCTCAGGGTTATTGGTTTTGTTCTTCAGGTTCTGAGCCGCAGTGATTTGTTTGTTCAGCTGTGGGCATCTCTGCTCCATGTCTTGCAGTGTTGACTGTTAAATCAAAACACAGATTTCTTTACTACAGAGTTGTGTGGCATCTTGTGGTCTCATGAGAAGACTATAAGAGCTAAAATAATCACACTGTATATTTTTTGTATTATGCTAGTCCACCAAATATATTTTGGTCCACTGATAATATTACTATATGATAACTAGGGCTGCAATTTAACATGTTAATTTGGTGTGATTAAATAGGGGGAAAAAAGATACATTAATGTCTCATGTTTTGATTGTTCTTTAGCAGTATGATGTCATATAGAAGTGAACATAAGAGTCTTCATTTTCTCCTGACATCAGAGGCGCTGAGGACGCAGTGGATTAGTTTTGCTTTTGATGGCAACACGTCACCGAATACACACACAAAAAAAAAAGAAAGACAGGGGTGAGGTGAGCAGTAGCTCAGTATTATTTAAAGAGACGTGCACTGAAATGGACTGCTGTGAACAGAGCTGTTTTTGACAAGGTAAAAAGGGTGTTGTTTTCTTGGGGTTACTCCACCCCAAAATGAAAATTTTGTCATTAATCACTTACCCCCATGTCGTTCCAAACCTGTAAAAGCTTTGTTCATCTTCAGAACACAATTTAAGATATTTTGAATGAAAATCTGTAATCAGTGGTTCAATCTGAATTTTATGTAGTGACGAGAATACGTTTTGTATACAACGAAAAAAAACATAATGATTTTATTCAACAATTCATCTCCTCCGTGTCAGCGTAACGCCATTTTGGAGAGTATCCGCTGGATGCAAACTGCGTACACTGTTCTGTGTCAGCCGCACTACACAGATACTTTTTCTACGTATATTTATGCTTTGATTTGAACAAAAACAGCGTATCTGCCGTACGCAGTTTGTGTCCAGCGGATACTCTCCAAAATGGCGCTACGCTGACGCAGAGGAGATGAATTGTTGAATAAAATCTTTTGCATACAAAAAGTATTCTTTGCATACAAAAAGTATTCTCGTCACTTCATAAAATTCAGATGTCTTTCATACTTTTCTGGGTCTGGACAGTGGCATTTACCTGGCAGTCAAACCTCCCAGTTTTCATCCAAAATATCTTAAATTGTGTTGCGAAGACGAACAAAGCTTTTACAGGTTTGGAACAACATGGGGGTAAGTGATTAATGACAAAATTTTCATTTTGGGGTCAGCATAAATATACCTAACGGTCTGCATAAATATACCTAAATGCAGTCTCTGAAAACAATGTTATGGTAATATTGTAGCCTAAAAAGTTTTTGTAATATCTATCCATTTCTCATTTAACACAATAACGACTTTAAATGATCTTGTAGGGTGTAATTTCTCAGCCCAAATTGATGTGAGATTAATTTGTGAATAATTGATGAGTTAATCGGCACATCATTTAATGAATTACATTTACATGTAATCATTAAGCACAGGGGTTTTCAAACCAGGGTCTGCAAAATAATTTGCTACACTGTATTTTCTGCAGTGCAGTCACTTAAAATTCTATCATTTTTGGTCACACAGATAACAGCAATACATCTTTCAAATCTGTAAAGACTTGTTTATTTGGCTGCACTGACAACAAAACATGCTTTTGTAAAAAATCTCGGGTTCTGTGAACCCAAAAAACAAAGAACCAAAACTCCTAGTATACTTGCTTTACAGACATGAAAAATGTATATCTGTAAAGAGCGACTTCTGAAAAGTCTACTTTCAAATGAAAACAAATATTCTCAGATTATGTAATCTGTATAAAGCATGCGTGCAAGTGTATATATTACTGTGGAGAGGATGAGTCAATGTCGCCGACTTCATCTCAAAAACAAAGAAAGTACTAGTTTATCATTATATTAAAATGCTATTGCAGCCTCCTTATTGTTTGTCCCTGACATTCATAATCATTATTTCTGCTAGTGTGCTGTGGCAAGCTTTATGTGCGTGCTTGAGCAAGACAATTAAAGGCTCATTATTATGTATTATATATATATCAACTATGTGTGTGTTTTTTTTTTTTTCCTGACCTGGTGCAACTTTCCAGAAAATCTGGTAAATTTAATTATATTATGTTGCAGTATTAAAAAGTACACATACAATGGGGACCATCACATTATGTTCATTATTCCCATCCACATTAAACTTTAGCCTTAAACACTGTTATAATTATGAGGGGGTCCTTGGAAAATTTTCTTCCCTGTAAGGGGTCCCTGGCTCCTAGGGTATTTATCACGTTATGGGGACCAAATGTCCCCACAAGGATAGTAATACCAGTAAATTTTGACCTTGGAACAGGAAACAGGCTTATAAATCATGCAGAATGAGTTTTTTTGAGAAAGTAAAAGTGTGCACACTCTCCTGTGAGGGCTAGGTTTAGGTGTAGGGTAGGTCTAGGGCGATAGAATATACGGTTTGTACAGTTTAAAAACCATTACGCCTATGGAAACACAACATGTGTGTGTCTGTATAGTGTTTAGAAAGCAAATACTGCATATAAAACTATATAAAACTAAATATAAAAAACAAAATTCTCTTTGCTGCTTTAGGGACTTCAGAGTAGTATTTTACTGACCTTGAGTTTCACCGTCATTTCGTTGATCTCGTCAAGATCTCCAACCATTACTCTCTGAGTCTGGACCATGTGATCCAAAAGAGTGAGCCAATCATCAAGCTCTGTCCAAGATTTATTGAATTTATCAAAGGCTGCATCTCCTGCTGCACTACCAGTCAAAGTTACGGCTGGAATGTAACAAATGATCTTTCGTTCAGATTTTCACATCTAACATCACATGAGATGTGAATGAATTTTAATAGCATATTATTGTAGTTTCAATCATCACGCATTACGTGATATCATACCTGCAAGCTGACATTTGTCTCGCCAGTCTTTAAGGAGAACTTGAATGGACGTCCAATCTGCACTGAGCCCATCAAATTGCCCCTGGAATACATCAATCCAGGAGAATTATATTAAATAAAGTTTCATGCCATGAAGCTGATAGACTGATATAGTCTGATATATTACATTACAGTACAGTGATGGTAGACACTACTTGGTAGTGTGCAGAGTAATCTAATATCATAGTCATAGTGTTTCTGAGATCGTATTTAATAATATCATGGACGATTACACACCTTCTCCGGTTGGCATGGTGGTCTCTCTTTTGCCAAAATGCCTTCCACTGCTGGTTTCTTTTCCTTTATATCCTCCTCAATCTGCAAAAAATAAAAGAAATGAACAACAAACCCTCATTAAACAAGCAATCTACTTTTATGTAATTGAACATGTCCGGGACAAAAAAAAAAAAAAAAAGAATTATTTTGCTTGGCTGAGCTGGTTTAATTTGGTTGGTCAGCTCATCTCCCAGCCTGACCATCTAAAGAAGTGGTCAAAACCCCTCTAAAGACAGTCTGCTGACCAGGCTGGATGACCAGCTAAAACCAACCAACAAGCTAAGGCTGGTTTTTAGCTGTGTGTGTGTATTTCTCTCTCTCTCTCTCTCTCTCTCTCTAAATTAACTTGTTTTAGCTGTTTGTTTGTTTGCTAAATCAACTGGTTTTAGCTGGACTTTTTTTTAGCTTTTTTTAAATGAAATCAGCTGGTTTTAACTGGTTTTAGATGTTTTTTTTAAGCTTTTTTCCAAGTAAACTAGTTTTAGCTGCTTTTTAGCTTTTTAGCTTCTTTTTTTATTAAATCAGCTGGTTTTAGCGAGTTTTTAGCTGTTTTTTTTTTTAAAATAAACGTTGTTTTTTTTAGCTATTATTCACTAAATTAACTGGTTTTAGCAGTTTTTTGTTAAATTAGCTGGTTTTAGCTGTTTTTTCTAAATCAGCTGGTTTTAGCTGTTATTCGTTAAAAGAACTGGTATTAGCAGGTATTTTACCAAATCAGCTGGTTTTAGCTGGTTTTTAGCTGGTTTTACTAAATCAACTGGTTTTAGCTGGGTTCTAGATGTTATTCACTAAATGAACTGGTTTTAGCATTTTTTTTTTTTGCTAAATTAGCTGGTTTTAGCAGTTTTTTTCTAAATCAGCTGGTTTTAACTGGTTTTTAGCTGTTATTCACTAAATGAACTGGTTTTAGATAAATCAGCAGGTTTTAGCTGGCTTTTAGCTGTTTTTACTAAATCTACTTGTTTTAGCTGGGTTTTAGATGTTTTTATTTGCTAAATTAACTGGTTTTAGCTAGTTAATTTTAGTTAGTTTTAACTAGTTAGCTAGTTAGTTTTAACAGTTAAACTTTTTTTATGGCCTAAATCAGCTGCTGTTAGCATTTTTAAAGCGTGTTTCCACTAAATGAACTGGTTTAGCTGTTTTAATTTTAGTAAATGAACAGATTTTAGCTAGTTTTTAGTTGTTTTTTGCTAAATCAACTACTTTTAGTGGGGTTTTATTTAGCTTCTTTGCTAAATCAGCTGGTTTTAACTGGTTTTAGCTGGTTTTGTTAAATCAACTGTTTTTTTTTTTCATTTTGGGGGTGAAATACCCTTTGAAATCCCTTTAACCCTGAAAAAGAGCAATAGTAATAGTCATGCTTGCCTTGACAAGCACCACTAACAAGAAACAAAGAATTGGTTTTGATAAAAACAACAGTATAAAGAAACAGCTTTCAGCAATGCACAAATCATAATCAACTGAGTACAGCCAAATCAGAGTAAATCAGCCACAAACAATTCAAAGTCACATAAGTACAGATGCACTCATTTTTTCAAGTTTAAGTTTAGCAGCTGAAAGAACAAATGATTT
The DNA here is from genome assembly GCF_022985175.1 of Labeo rohita. Taxonomy (NCBI): domain Eukaryota; kingdom Metazoa; phylum Chordata; class Actinopteri; order Cypriniformes; family Cyprinidae; genus Labeo; species Labeo rohita. The sequence continues at coordinate 41,676,779 of NC_066869.1, read as the reverse complement.
CCTGAACCCATTAGTTCCAAGTCTAGGCAAGCGAAACCCGTGTCCTGATGGGAGCAGCTGAAGCTCTGTATGAAGATGATGCTGAGAGTCTAATTAAATAGACAGCCTATGTCGTCTAATAGGCCCTCTTGGTACAAATTTGAGAGACTGTGTAAAATGAGACCAGTGACTCGGTGACAGTGTAATAATATTACTCTCTTTTCTCTAAAAACTCTGACTGGTAAAGCAATGGGTCATTAAAAAGGTTAAATCAGACTTTTATAATAGAGTACAACTTCAAAGTTTTCTTAATCTTTGAAAACATCTTTTTGGTGAATGAAGCCATGAACCTCTATCACTACACCGCACCGAAATACGACGGTATAAGGTTGAAATAAGACCGAGAGCAGTATTATGAAACAGCAAGACTGTGGGTAGTATGTTCTACATATGTGCTTGATCACGCCTGTGAGATTACCTTCGGGTCCACTGCAGTAGGGGACTGCTCAAGCTGATTCTTTGTAGTGGAGGCCCAAATTGAGAGCTTGGAGAGCTGTTCCTGGTACAAAGACAAATCCCTCAGGAGATCCTCGATTTGTCGCTGCCTCTCAGGAAGATCAGTAGACACCTTTGGAGGAGAGAAAGAAACATTTAAAGTTCTTTTCAGTAAATCACTGCAGGAGGGAATCTTACAAAACCTGTCTGGAACAGGTCCAGACCACATTCTAAAATCAAAATCAAAAGAGATATTGAATATAATATTAAAAATATTACAGTAAATAGAATAGGAAATGCTATTTTTCATAAAGAACATAAAGCTTATTTTAAGCTTATTTCCATAATTTTTTATTATTTTACTGACATTGTCATGAAATAAAAAAGAGTATTTGGAAGTCACTGAAGTTACATTTTAAAATGTATGAATTGTACTGTTTTAACAACATGGCTGTTATAACAAAATAGCAAAAAATAAATTAATAAAAATAATAAATAAATTTTAACAAACTTAAAATTTTTTAACAAACTTAACAAAATAATATAAAATAAATTTTTCCAAAAAAAAAAAAACCTTTTTACTTCAAAATTTCACTTTTATTTAGTGTTGCTTACTGTTTTGTTTTGTTTGAAAACAATGTTTTCAAAGTTATAAATAAAACAGATTATTGGTGTAAGTTTTACAAGGAAAATATGGTAACACTTAATAATACAATAAAGTTCATTAGTTAACATTAGTTGACTATTCCGGTTAACATGAACTAAGAACGAACAATACTTCTTCAGCATTTATTAATCTTATTTAATGTTAATTTCAACATTTACTAATGCATTATTAAAATCAAAAGTTTTGCTTGTTAATATTAGTTAATGCACTGTGATTTAACACAAACTAATAATGCATGACTAATGTTTCATTAACTAACTTTAACATCGATTATTAAATGCCGTAATAAATGAATTGTTTATTGTTTGTTTGTGTTAGTTAATACATTAAATTACACCTTATTGTAAAGTGTTACTGAAAATACTATTTTTGTCTAAATTTAGTGTTACTTGCTGTTTATTTATAATTAATTGTGAAATTTACTAGCATATTCTGAGTCAAAATTGTTTCTACACCTTTTTTTGTGTAGTCACAAATTTTACTGTATCAACAAAATAACAAAATAGTACAAAAAACAGTATTTATATATAACAAACGTGTAAAAATGTCTTTAATTTATGCTAAAATAAAAAAATGCATTACTTGCCTGGTGTTAATCACCAATTTTGAGGAATTATTGAGAATTTATATGCTTGTCATAATAATAAAATAACGTAAGAATGAATTTTAATGCTAGCTAATTTTTATAAATATCTATGATTACTTAAATCTGACTATTCATTGATAATGCCCTCATTAAGCTGTAATCACACCAAGGTCACAAAATCATTGAATTTAATGGGCCAGAAAGATCAAACAGTACAGAAGGAAAGAAATGATTTAGATTACCTTGGCCCATCGCATGTTGATAACCTTTAGATGCTTCTCCAGAGGTTTGACTTTATCTGTTGGGAGAGATGAGCCTTTGCTGTTGATCTGATGAAGCGTTTGCTTCCTGCTCGGCAGTTCCACCACCCGGGCCTAAAGATTTTCACACACACATATTAATTATCTGCTTGTCTTTGTGACTCATTTTTGGTGATTTGCCTCATGGGAGAATTTGAATTTTAATATGGAGCCAACAGCTATGTTTTTTATTCCCCATGTGCGGTATCTTTTTAAGCAAGTGATTTTTTTACCTTCACTTTTTCTAATGTTGCACTGAGCTGTTCCTTGTGACCTGCTTCCACGGGAAGTGCAACCACAGCCTCTGCATCATCCAGCCAGGACTGAAACTCCCCCATGTCTTCATTTAACTCGGCAAGAACAATTTTTGCCCCTGCAGACCTAAAACACACAGCAGCCGTATTTATGCATTCCTTCAAAATAAGGACAAAAGAGGGCAATTACGTAGGTGTTTGCTGCTCAAATTGAATTATGCTAAGATATTCAAACGTGTGCGGTTCTCTCACAAGCTGCCTGCATTAATACGTCCCGAATTTCTACTAACCGTCTCTTGATCTCACTGAGCTGGTTGGACACTTTGGCCCAGCGGGAGTTGATAGAGGCGAGCTGTTGTTTAATGTGGTCCCTGTCATCCTTACTGCACTGTGGAGTTAGATCTGTCCCAAGAGCATTGAGCCCCTTCACTGCTGCTTCCTGTTTCTCCAAACCCCCCTGGAGCTCCTGGGAAAGTACAATGTCGCAGTATGGATGGTCTGAAACTAATCTAACATGTCTTACTGCCTTAAAAAAAAAACACTTTCTATGAAACCAGTATATATTGCTTAGGAATAATCTATCCAAATATGAAAATTCTGTCATTATTGTTCCAAACCTGTATGACTTTCTTTGTTTTGTGGAACATAAAAGAAGATATTTTGAAGAATGTTGGTAACCAAACTGTTTTGGTTCCCGTTGATTTCCATTAGATGAACAAAAAAATAGTAGAAGTCAACTGGAACATTCTTCAAAATATTTTCTTTTGTTTTCCGCCTAAGAAAGAAATGCATACAGGTTTGGTAACACATGACGTGCATAAATTATTTTTTGTCGGAACATTCCTTTAGCAGTAGTCTTATATTATATACAATGCAATTTGTAATTTATTAAATTTAAATAATAAAACAAAATTTATGATTACCTTGAGGTGTTCTCTATTATTTATGGGGTCTTGTTCATACTTCATGATCGTCCTCTCAGCATCTGTGAGCCAATTGTCAAGCATTTTATGTTCCTCACCGAATTTCTTGGATTTTTCAAGGCGTCTGGAGAGCAGACCGAACAAAACATTGTGAGTCAGAGAGTAAAAAGAAAGAATGTACTGAAAGTAAAAAATCAATATTCTGATTTAAACTGCAACATTTATTTGAATCAAAAGTTAATATGAACCTGATATATTTGTAAAGCATTTCAAAACCCTTTTGTGGTTTATTTTGTTAATACTTAATCTGGACTAACTGACAGCTCATTTAGAAAGTTAGAATTAGAATGGCCTTCTAAATACTTAACGTGTTAGCAAATGCTTCAAATTAAAACTTTCAAAAGTTGTTTCTGTAACTGAAATAAAGCTGAAATAAAATAAAACATAAATATTAAAAATGTTGTCTTTGCAACTGAAGTGGAAGTACTGAAAGAGACAGTTCACCCAAAAATGAAAATTCAAAAGTCAAAAAAAAAAAAGTCAAATTCAAAAAGTCATTAAATTTTCACCCTCATGTTTTTTTCAAATCCGTAAGACCTTCGTTCATCTTCAGGAACACAAATTACGATATTTTTGTTGAAATCCAAGAACTTTCTGACCCTGCAAAGACAGCAACACAACTGACGCGTTCAAGGCCCAGAAACAGTAAGTAAAAAGTAAGGACATTAATAAAATAGTCCATGTGACATACTCTTATTAAAGCGTGTCAAGGACAGACACGGAAGAGAAGAAACACATAAAACATATTCTTGTAGCTTCATAATAATACGGTTGAACCACTGAAGAATCACTGATGATTTTTAACAATGTCCTTACAACTTTTCTGGGACTTTGAATGTGTCAGTTGCATTGCTGTCTATGGAGGGTTAGAAAGCTCTTGGATTTCAACAAAAATATCTTAATTTGTGTTCTGAAGATGAACGAAGGTCTTACAGGTTTGGAACAACAAAATTCTGAATTTTCATTTTTGGATGAACTATCCCTTTAAATTCCTAAAACAACACATTCTTACACATACACTCCCCTTATAGGAGTGAAAAATGTGAATAATTTTAACAAAATAAGAGAGATCATACAAAATGCATGTTATTGTTTATTTAGTACTGTCCTGAGTAAGATATTTTACATAAAGATGTTTGCATATAGTCCACAAGACAAAAAAATGCTGAAATTATTAAAATAACCCACTTCAAAAGCAGTGTGTGGTTACCTGGATGATCTACAACTGTTTTTTTTTTTTGTTTTTTTTGGTTGTTAACGAGTTCTGAACAGTTAAACTGAGCACTGTTCTTCAGAAAAACAATCCAGGTCCACAAAATTCATAGTCCACAAGAGAAAATAATAGTTCAATTTATAAAAATAACCCTGTCATTTTTATAAGTTTACATACACTTTATTCTTAATACTGTGTTGTTACCTGAATGATCCACACCTGTGTTTTTTGTTTTGTAATAGTTGTTCACAAGTCCTTCGCTTGTCCTGAACATTTCTTCAGAAAATGCTTCAGGTCTCACAAATTTTTTGTTTTTTCAGCATTTTTTGCATATTTGAACCCTTTCCAGCAGTGTTGACTGTATGATTTTGAGATCCATCTTTTCACGCTGAGGACAGCTGAGGGACTCAGAAACAACTATTAAAAATAGGCTCAAACATTCACTGATCATTGATGCCCGGGGGTGAAAACTTTTGAACAGCATGAAGATGTCTAAATTTTTCTTATTTTGTTGAAATATCATTTTTTTCCCATTTAGTACAGCCCTTCGCAAGCAACAGAAGATACTTGGATGTTTCCCGGAAGACAAATTAAGTACAATTTATCTTGATCTTCAAATTCCAAAAGTTTTCACCCCCCGGCTCTGTGAATGTTTGAACCTTTTTTTAGTAGTTGTGTGAGTCCCTCAATTGTCCTCAGTGTGAAAAGATGGATCTCAAAACCATACAGTTACTGCTGGAAAGGGTTCAGATATCCAAAAGATGAGGGTAAACTGAAGCAGCTTCAGGACCTGGAGGATTTTTCTGAAGAACAGTGCTCAGTTTAACTGTTCAGGACAAACAAGGGACTCATGAGCAACCATCACAAAACATAAAAACAGTCGTAGATCATCCTGGTAACCATACACAGTACTAAGAACCAAGGGTTCCCAAACTTTTGAGGGGGGTTATTTTAATAGTTTCAGCTATTTTCTGGTCTTTTGGACTATACGTAAACATCTTTTACTCAGGACAGTTCTAAATAAAAAAAATAACATGCATTTTGGAAGATCGCTCTTATTTTGTTAAAATAATCTGGAGAAAAATCTTTCACATAAAACTGTATATTTCATCATACTGAAATTAGTAAACAGTCAAAATGCATCCTTACGTGAGTCTGTCATGATAGAGCTTTTTAAGGTTTTCCCAGTTGGTTCTGAGTAGCTGCACTAGTAAACTCTCTTCCGGAATAGATGCACCCCTGCCCAGAGCCTCCGTCACTGGACTCTCCAGTTTATCCAGATTAACTTTAACCTCCTAAATCACATGTAGCACAACCGATTAAAGCATTTATATTAGTTTTACTGCTGTTTCAGTGGTGGGCGTAAAACAAATTGTGTCCATATACAGCTCACAAGCAAATCAATAATAGATTGAATCAGCTCTTGGATACAAAAATGCATCGGCTAATAAAAATTATTCGTAGAAATGAGACATGGTTTATGATACAACCTTAAGGCACTTCTCTTGTTGGGGAACGTTGATGAATGCTGCAGACCAGCGCTCGGGGGAGTTCAGCAGAGCCTCGTTTTCAGCGATACACTGCAGCAAAAACTGCAGCTCCTGGACATACAAGGATGGAGAACAAATGTGTCTCATTCAATTTGCCCATTTTACTCCAACAGATTACTGTGCAATGAAGAGCAATAAACAAATGGAAAAATGAATGTTCAAGAAAAAAAAACACTTCATACTGCTCAGCTGCTTTTTAAATCCCTCATTAAATCAATAAACCTTGAGAGGACATGCATTACAGTGATTTTACCACAGGAAATACTTTAACATTTTCCATTTTCTTTTTGTATATAAAAATAGGCATTTTCAATATTTTACTTTCTATTTACTATTAACTTATAAAAATGTTTTATTCTTTATTAATGCATTTATATATTTTTCTAGCATTATGAATGCATAATTATGATTTTTACCACTAAGAGCACACTTACACTTTTGTGGCGAACTTGAGTAAACTTAACATCAAGCTCCGCCCAGCGTTTATTGACTGGAAGGAGGCGGGGCTCCACCAGCTTGCCAGCTCCGCCCTCCGAAAGCACACGGCCCAATCCACGCAAGTCCTCCAACTTCGAACGCTGCTGTTCAATCTCAGAACCAGCTGCCTGATGGAGAACATGCATCAATTCTTTTGGTGTACAGTCTTGAAACTTTCTTTAACTTCTTAAGAAGGAAGCAAAGCAACTTAAAAGACACAGTAAGTCCCTTTATACTGTTAAAAAAAATATCCCTGGTGGGAAGAACTTTGAAAAGACTACTTTGAAGAATCTAAAATATAAGAATATAAATAATAATTAAGACACAGTACACAGTAAAAAAAAAAAACTTTCGCTCTCACTTTCACTCGCGGCTCCTCGGGGGGATCAGGAAGCTCTGCTAGGGTCTTCTCAATTTTGTCCAGCCACTGCATCATATCATCTGTTTTTATACAGAATTGGTACCACTGCGGGGCAAGAGCAAGGGCCTTCTTCTTTCTCAAGGCTCTCAGATTCTATGAATGCAGAATGAATATATTAAGACTTTTTACACATGGTACATTCATACTCTAAAAACAATGAATGATAAGTCAATGACGATATTACCCAAGCCCAAACCCTATACAATGTAAAAAGTTTTTACCAGTTTCAACTTAAAAACTTAAGTTTAGCAGCTGCCTTAAAAAACTTAAAAGTACAAGTCATTTCAACTCATAAGTTAAATCAACTTCATTCAAGTCATTTCAAATTATTTTATTGTAGTGAGTTGAAATGACTTGTACTTTTAAGCTGATTTAACTTAAATTTTTAAGGCAGCTGCTGAACTTAAGTTTTTAAAGTTGAAACTGGAGAAAATTTTGACTGGCTGCTTACAGCACAATAGTAACTACCCTAGAAACAAACCCCATCCCTGACCTTAGTCTAGGTCTAACCTACCGGAACCGAAGCGTTACCTCATTCTTATTCCAGTTTTGACCTTGTCTCTGACCTGAATTACAGTACAGGAGTTCAACCTTACACTGACCTGACTGACTTTTTCAGTGCAGTGCTTTCTTTAGATTATTTTAATAATAAATATTTAAAATACCTAACTTTAAAATCCGACTGGGTGATTATATGGATGTTATTTCAGAAGCAATGATGGACTTCGCAATGAAGGACATTTGTGTACTTTATAAAATCATAATGAATCAAGAACTTGTTTCAACAGAATATAAATCTTTAAGGGGTCATGAACTGCCTTTTTATTATTTTGTAATGTTCTCTGATGTCCACTTATAATGTTATCAAGATTTTTAAATCAAAAAACATCATAATTTAGAAGTAATAGGCTATTTTCTGTCTTGTTTTGACCACCCTCATCTGAACACTCTGTTTGAATAGGCATGGCGGATTGTAACCGCTCACTGTTATGATTAGCTAACAATTCTGTGTATGTTTGACAGCCTACATTCCTCATAGATGGCCACTGCTGTGATGAAGCAATACTGACCGCATAATAAAAACAGTTACTCACACTTAGTGTGGTGCGAATTTACTATCAGTTCCAATACATTTGGCACAGCATCGTCTTTTAGTTTCAATCTTTCTGAAAATCCTGCAACGAATTGTGATTTGTTTGTAAACAAACCCACGGTAAAATGAAGCGAACAAAGGACTAAGTTCTTACTCATTAAAATAAAGGTCATTCACTCTTTCCTACAGTTAGGATCAGAAGGTAGGCAATGCAAAGACTGTTTTTCCACAGCTTGGCATTGCACGGTATCTTGTCGTCTTCAGAGCCATCTTTATTGTTTGGTTTCTGTGTAGACCTGCGTTTGCCTCTCTCGTTATTTACACTACATGCACAAATTGGTGGGCGGGGCTAAACAGGCAGTGATGTAGAAGCAGGCGTTGATCTTTTGCAGAGGCGGTGTTTAGCTACACTATTACATCAAAAAGTGACATTTCACAACCTGTCGTTTTGGGCAACTGGCTTCAATATAAGCTTTTTTTAGACTAACAAGAAAGTTTTGAGTTCTGAAATGTACAGGATGTTTTTATAGTACAGTAACCTCTTACATGTCAAAAGATCAAGGGAGTTTTGATTTCTCAGTTCATGACCACTTTAAATATAACAAGCCATTGTCAATATTTTAAGCATAAACTTCAAAACATTTTGTTAGATTTATGCTTAAAGCATAAAAAAATATTTTCTAATGGGGAAAATTTGTGACCCTGGGCCACAAAACCAGTCATAAGCCACACAGGTATATTTGAAGAGTTCAGATGCAAAACCCCCCTAAAAGCTGTCTCGGTCAAAAATGAGATTATGATACTGAGTGAATGTTCTCGACACATATTATACGTCCATCAAATACTTTTACTTCAAACTTGCTAAAATCCCAGCCTCAGCCCAATCAGAATTACTGGTACTTAGCTAGAAACCCATACATAGGAGCCTGATAAAAATGCATTTTTTTTTTAAAGAAAGATGTCAGATGGATTTAGAGGCTTTTGCATCTGAATTCTTCGTTTATAGCAATAGACAACAATATATTGTTTGGATCAAAATGATTGCTTTTTTTTATTTTATGCCAAAAATAATTAGGATATTAAGTAGAAAACATGTTCCATGAAGATATTTTGTAAATTTCCCACCATAAATATATCAAAACTTAATTTTTGATTAGTAATATGCATTGCTAAGAACAACAATTTTAAAGGCAATTTTTTGCACTCTCAGATTCCAGATTTTCAAATAGTTGTATCTCGGCCAAATATGGTCCTAACCAACCATAAATCAATGGAAAGCTTATTTATTCAGCTTTCAGATGATGTATAAATCTTCATTTTAAAAAAATTGACCCTTATGACTGGTTTTGTGGTCCAGGGTCACATTTGTCAGAAACGTTTAAAGTTCAGTTGTCTTGTTTTAAGAATGCTTTACTGAAAAACAAGAAAATACTTGAGGAAAGTATTTTTTGTAATGCATAATCAAACTAACAACTAACTGCTTTTGCATTACCGCAAAATTATATAGTACGGACCGTTATATATTTAATGCAGCTGATCTTGGTTTGTGCTTAAAGAAAATACATTTAAATTGAGTGACTTGTTATGTGCCTAATGTCAAGAGCTAGCAAACGCTTTCTTAAATGTGTACTTGATATGTGGCGGCATACAAAATAATTACCTTCAGAGTGTCATATTTGTCATGAAGAAGACTGTCTTTCTCACGGACAGCCTCTCTTTTCTCCCCACCAGGAGTTCTCTTGAGGAGACTTTCTCCTTTTACAAACAGTTCATTTAGAGCATCCTCATCTATGCCCTGTGAAAGAAAAAGCAGACAAAATTAGCAAACTATCTATCTATCTATCTATCTATCTGCAAATTTGCAGCCGTTAAAACCCATAAGCAATGCAATGATGTACTGTGCCAGCATTTGTTACACATGAACCAGATCCATTCCCTGAAACTCATTATGTTTCTTGTCATGAGATCTTTACGATAAGCTCGGAGGCTGTTCAGCCTTTTCGCAGCCTGTGCGGTTCCAATGACTGAAATTAATTTTAGCCAAAGAAACAGCTGAGAGTATTTTCTTACCGCATCCTCCAGGAAATCTTCCTCTTTTAGACTTTCACCTAATTTAATCTCCTCGTCCAGCACCTGGAGCCATATATTAGCCTGTCTGTGGTACTCATCTAACTCTTGAGAGGAGGCCTGCAAGAAAATATGATCAAATACATAAAAATCCAATTATATACAGAAAAAAAAAAACTATTTTCTAAATGGGATAATAAAACAATGTCTCTAATGAATTTAAGGATCAACAAAGGAAGAGAAATCAGTGGAAGATGGCTCAAAATAGCTATGTTTCCATCATCCTGTTTTATGTGCATATTGAAGTATGATAAATTTTGAAAAAAAAGAAAAACATTTTTACCCTCCCTTGAGGTGGTTTTTGACTTGAAAGATGTAAATGCATTTACCAAATAAATTCCTCCATGCACATAAAAAAAAAGTCATGTGACTTTGCACGATGGGACGGCATAACCTGACTAACCAGCGGACTGATCTTGTTGCACAGCATTTGAAATGTCATTATGGTCATTCTGAAATGCCTGAGCAAAGTCTGTCGTCAATGCTTTTTTTGTATAATTACACAACTGTGTTCCCAAAAAGCTGCATCC